>NC_069499.1:169608659-169791159 GCF_027579735.1 Bombina bombina | reverse complement strand
TGTGACTGCAGGTTCTCTTGTGAGAACCTGCAGTCGCAGAGAGGTGAAGGGCTTGAAAAATCGAGCCCTAAGGGCCACATAAAACACTGTACTGTAAAATGTTCAACCTTTTAACAGCTCAGACTTTTTAATCAATTTCAACATTTGAAAAAAACATACACAATATTTCAGGGTTTGTGAGTGATTTTCACTTCTAAGCTGTAAAATGAAATCAACAAACAAAACACTATAAGCAAGGAAGGAAAAAATCTCTTTACAAGTTGGGGGGAAAATATTTACTTATCGAGTCCACTTAAAAATGAATTTAAAAATAGCCAAAAGCTAAATCTCTTATTCGTCTGATGAAAATCTGCGCTGTCTTGACAATAAGAAACATGGGTATTGCTAATTTTTCTAGTGTTTTTTTTTTCAGTAAGAAATATTTTTAGAAGGTAAATACACACAAAGTGAAAATAAATCATGAGGGATAATTATCTCAGTTGATGATTTCACATACCTGCAGTGAAACCTAAGTAAAAAATGGTGGAGTGCAAAAATATTAGTGCTATTGAGCACTAACACCGCTCAAAATAAATCAAAATTTCCACTCTTTACTAGCCAATGGTGAGTGGAAATTTAATGATGGCGAGTGAACGTTAGTGAGTGAATTTTTAATCAAAATGTACACTCCTATTGCAGCATTGACAAACACACATTTTGGGTTATGTGCTAAAAATATTATATTTCCAAGAATATTCCTCTAGAGCTGTAGGAGCACCATTAGTGCTTAGCCTGTTACTTCTTAGAGGGTAAACAGAGGCAGAGAGAGAGAGAGATTGGAGATGAAAAGTAAAAGGATAGAAGAAGATAGCTTTAACGAGAGAGTGGAGAAAAAAAAGAGTAAAAAGATTTGAGAGAGGGGAAAGAAAGAGTGTAAAGAGAAAATATGGGGGCCGATTTCATTGTAGCGTATCATGTTCGACAGACATTGCTGAATGCTGACAACATACGCTGTCGGCATTTAACTTTGCACAAGCAGTTCACCAGAACTGCTTGTGCAATGCCGCCCCTGCAGATTCACAGCCAATCGGACCCTAGCAGGGGGTGTCAATCAGCCCGATCGTATAGGAGCTTGATAATTTAGCCCCATTGCCTGAGAGATAAGGGAGAGGGTAAAAAGAGAAATTGAAGAGAGGAGGGAAGGAAGAGATGATAATTATTAAAAGAAAATCTCCAGGTCTGCTATGACCTTCCAAGGACTGTTAGCACTCTCATTCTCCACTCACTTCAACAACTTCCTATTTTTATCAAGCTGTTGTCTTACCCTGAACCACCAAGTTGATGTGGCTATGCACTTATTTATGTTAATATTTTACTGTATGTAGCATTATTTAATTTGTTATAAAATAAAAAATATTAAAAATGACTGCACAATAAGATGTTTCACAATGGTTAAACATATGCAAAGAGGGGGTGGAGTAGTGGGTGTGGTGTGGGCAGGTAGTGGGTAGGATCAGAAGTGGCGAGTAACATTTTGGCCTGGCTAGTAGCTTACGACCTGAAATTTTGAGCCCTATACACACTCACCGGCCACTTTATTAGGTACACCTGTTCAATTGCTTGGTAACACAAATTGCTAATCAGTCAATCACATGGCAGCAACTCAATACATTTAGGCATCTAGATGTGGTGAAAACAACTTGCTGAGGTTCAAACCGAGCATTTTTTTAACATATATTCCTATTCTTCCTTTCTACTTTCTCCCTTCACCTTAAAGGGACAGTCTAGCCAAAATTAAACTTTCATGATTCAGATAGGGCATGCAATTTTAAACAACTTTCTAATTTACTTCTATTATCTAATTTGCTCAATTCTTTAGATATCCTTTGTTGAAAAAATAGCAATGCACATATGTGAGCCAATCACACAAGGCCTTTAAGTGCAGTAACCAATCAGCAGCTACTGAGCATATCTAGATATGCTTTTCAGCAAGTGATATCAAGAGAATGAAGTAAATTAGATAATAGAAGTAACTTAGAAAATTGTTTAAAATGACATGCGCTTTCTAAATCACGAAAGAAAAAAATTGGGTTTCATGTCCCTTTAAAGTCATAGTCTATCCTTACCTTTCACTAAACCAAACTGTATTCATATCTCCACTTGTCCCTCTACAACTCACATTTTCTTACTTTTATTCCAACCTTCAGCCAACAAACTGCAATAACACTGATCTCAGACACACTCTGTCTTATCTATCTTACTTCTCTTAGTAGCTGGGGTTCACATAGCTCTGGCATATCATCTCTCTCTCTGCTGACAACCATACCAAAAATGAAATCAATATAATCCTCACCTAACACTCTCAGCTAATGCTTTGCTTGACCCTTTCCGCTCTGGCTTCCACCATATAAATTCTACAGAAACTGATTTTATTAATGTAGCCAATTATCTGATATCCACAAAAAACAAAAAGGATAATATGTATTTTTCTAGATCTATTTGCTGTGTTTTACATAGTAGAGCATTCTCTGTACTTACAAACTCTTTGGGTATTTAAGATATAGCCCTCTCCTGGTTTACTTCCTACTTCTCCAACTGCTCATTAAGGGCAAGGGTAGGTGGTGCTCTAACAGTTATGCGCAAGCGTAAAGCAGTTTATCGTTGGTGTTTAAACTTGTCGGGTTCAGCACTCTTATTACAAGTTGAAAGTAAACATGTAAGCGCAATCATGATATACGCTAGAATAATTACTGCATACTCAGAGCTCTGGTTAACTGTTTTGTAAAACAAAAAAGTTTCACAAAACACATAAAAATACATTACGGGGGCGGAGCTAACTGCCGAGCAGAGTGGAAGTGCAGACATGGAGCTCCAGTCCTACATTATCTAAAAAAGCTGTATTTACGCTATATGGGGCTTTAGACTGAACTTTTGGCACATTTAGAGAGACATACATTGTGCACCTCAGTTTCTAGAGTTCTTATATTGTTTGCCTGGAATAAGTCTCTCCGAAACATAGGCCTCAGAGGAGCTGCTTTTTTGTTATAAACTGTCTCAGAGACAGGCAGTCTTTTTCTTTTGTTTTGCAAAACTTTTTGCATCTCCTGTACATAAAAGCCTTTCTCAAGTTGTCTGCGCAGCAAGCCCCAAACCAACACACCGGTATCAACGCTCCTCTCCGTCTTTCCTTATCAGCCTCCAGAAGCCTCAGAGGTGTCAAGGCTACGTGCTCTTGTTGAAGCTGCACCGGAGCAGACCCCCGACCCTCCGTGTTTGTCTGAGACAATTTTAATATATCCACAGATTCTTTTGCTTGTTTCATATACTGAATTTAAATGGGTTTTTTGTTATAAACTGTCTCAGAGACAGGCAGTCTTTTTCTTTTGTTTTGCAAAAGTTTTTTGCATCTCCTGTACATAAATGTGTATATAACTGCCTTAGCTCTGGAATTTAAGGGTAAGCTAATAGAGAGCAATAATCATTAAAACCCTTAAATTCTGATTCACAGACCCAGAATATTCTCCCTCACTATCTTTGCTTTAAACTTGAGAAAGGCTACCCGCCGGATCCGGACCTGGCCTTGCGAGGCCCTCCCCCTGCTTCGTGTCAAGCTCCGGATGGAAGTGAATGTGACAAGATAAGTGAAAGGGCGGCTGTAGGAGAACATACTTGGGTCAGATTTGGCGTGAACGGAGGCCATATTGCAACCCACAGAAGAGACGCAGGGCACACAACTCACGAGGCTTATTACGGTGCTACAAAGGATTAGCCCAGATGGTTACTGCTGCCCGGATTCATACGTGAGACCCTTCAGGAGGTCCTGAACCTGGTGACAAGATCTAGGACGCAGGTGCAGTGGAGAAGGGGCTCCGGGTAAGAAATATACTTTACACATTACCGGTCCTGCTTATTTTATGGGGCCCTGTATATAAATCCTGGGCCCATCCTCACACTCTGCATTTTCTTAAGCCATATCTTCTAGGCATATTGCAGGACTCCTACAACTCTTTAACATCCCAGCCTGCCCCATTGTGTCTTGCATACACCTCTTATAAGCCGGGCTTCTGACAACCATAAGACTGTTACACATAGGGATAAGTTTGCAGCTCTCTATACCCTCACTACTCAAATATCCTGAGGTGGAGCCCTGTGAGGTTCTGAGGCTGTATAAGGCACCTTATTATCCACAAGAAGGGCCCCTGGCACTTACCATACCACAACCAGAACTTGTTTTGGAGCTCAAAGCATGTCACTATCTGACCTCTGATGGGAAAATCTGCCTACCCCTTTTAGTCCTCTCTGGGAGATTCCTCCCCTCTGCTCAATGGGCACCCATAGCCTTCTCTGCGAGGAACTTACACCTGGTGGAGACTATCAAAGTGTTTACCCACGTCTCATTAATAATATTAGTTTCCCCCCAGGGAGCTGCTAGAAGGAACCTTTACACAGGTTGCCCGGGACTCAATGTTAATTTCTGATGCTATTTCCATATTCTAATAGCTGCTGCGCCAGCTCAATTGTCTTTGGGATTTCAGCCCAAAGTGTAGTGTTATTATTGTTTAATTTAAATCTCTGCTTGCACGTTGGGTTATATTGTGTTACATACTGAAACTACATATTGTGTATTGCGACCTGTGGATTCCCCTCAATACTCTCCCTTTCCGGCTCTGCTAGTCTGAGCTGGTCACTTCCCCTTTCCTTTTCCCCTTCCTTCAGGCCATATCCATTTCCCCCGAGTCTGGAGGGGGATTCTGGGTCCTTACTGAGTGGTGGCATTTGCGCACTGATAGGTGACTGGCGGCCTGAGTCTTCGGCAGTATAATTTCTCCCAGCACCGTATCACCTCATTCTCCAAGCTACTTAGGTTTCAGCGCCTCTTGCTAGGGTAAGCAGATGTTATATTGAATGATGTAGCCTTTTTTGAAACATGCTGATCAGCCCCGCTCTGAAGACATATGTGTCATGCATGGAGTGTTAATACACAAACTCAGTTAACCCTTTTTCCTCCACAGAGGTGTGTGTATCTCTTATTTGCATAACTGCCTATTATAAGCTTACTATGTTATGGGCTGAGTGTTAAATGAGGTAGCTCATTTAACACTCAGCCCATCTCAAAAGGTATATGTGTAAAACCTGAGGTGTAACTGTTTTATTTAATCTAAACCTCCTTTTTTCCTTAGCGTTGGGTATTTTGTGCCCTGGGTCAGAGCCACAGTCCCTCTTGAGACCGCTCCTATTCGGGTCCAGTGGCCCTTAAGATGCCGCACTCAGCTAGAAAGCACCCCAAGTCTATATATAAGTCCAAGAGGACAGTGTACGACCACTTCACACAGTCAGCTAAAGATGGAGGCCCATGGAGAGCTCAGTGATCCAGATTCTCAGGACGAGGAGTCCCAATCTAGCACGATCTCTAATGCTCCATCGCGACACTTTATTACAGAATCTACACTGAAAAAAATGCTGGCTAAGCAGACTCGTTTCATAATGCAAGAGATACAGCGCAGCTCTGCTGAGCTTAAAAATGAGATATCTGAAATTGGAGAACGGGTGGATGCATTGGAACGCAAACAGGATGATATTGTTGTGGACCAATCTAATCTGCTCTAGTACTCAGAAAATTTGTCTGAACAAATCTCACAATTGGAACTCAAGTTGGCGGATATTGAGGACAGGTCCAGGCGCAAAAATTTAAGATTCAGAGGCATCCCAGAGGCCGTTTAGCAATGAGATCTTCAGGAGTATCTTCAGGCTCTGTTTCAGGAGCTGGTGGGTTCCCCAGAGGGCCAAACGAGCACAATGGAGCAAGCACATAGAGCCCTCCAGTCTAGGATGGTGGCCTCGGATAAACCGAGAGATGTCATAGTGTGCTTCCACAGCTTTTTATATAAGGACAGGTTAATGCAAGCAGCCTTTAAAAAACCATCCCTTAGCGAGAGATTCAGGGACGTTCAGCTCCTCTAAGACCTCTCGGCCCATACTCTCCAGCAACGGAGACAGTTCCAGCCTGTAACTTCCATTCTTCGTAAATCCAACATTAAATACCGGTGGGGCTACCCCACTAGACTTTTTATTACCAAGGACAACCAAACATCTGTGGCCGCCTCACCTGGTTCCCGCCACACACGCTTGACACCATCTGAACCTAATAAGTTTATCTTGGTCTCATCGGACCACAGGACATGGTTCCAGTAATCCATGTCCTTAGTCTGCTTGTCTTCAGCAAAGTGTTTGCAGGCTTTCTTGTGCATCATCTTTAGAAGAGGCTTCCTTCTGGGATGACTGCTATGCAGACCAATTTGATGCAGTGTGCGGCGTATGGTCAGAGCACTGACAGGCTGACCGCCCACCCCTTCAACCTCTGCAGCAATGCAGGCAGCACTCATACGTCTATTTTCCAAAGACAACTTCTGGATATGACGCTGAGCATGTGCACTTAACTTCTTTGGTTGACCATGGTGAGGCCTGTTCTGAGTGGAACCTGTCCTATGAAACCACTGTATGGTCTTGCCCACTGTGTTGCAGCTCAGTTTCAGGGTCTTGGCAATCTTCTTATAGCCTAGGCCATCTTTATGTAGAGCAACAATTCTTTTTTTCAGATCCTCAGAAAGTTCTTTGCCATGAGGTGCCATGTTGAACTTCCAGTGACCAGTATGAGAGAGCGTTAGAGCGATAACACCAAATTTAACACACCTGCTTCCCATTTACACCTGAGACCTTGTAACACTAATGAGTCACATGACAATGTCTCACTTTTGTTGCCAATGGTTTAGACATTAATGGCTGTGTGTTGAGATATTTTAAGGGGACAGCAAATTTACACTGTTTTACAGGCTGTACACTCACTACTTTACATTGTAGCAAAGTGTCATTTCTTCAGTGTTGTCACATGAAAAGATATAATAAAATATTTACAAAAATATGTACTTACTTTTGTGAGATACTGTATACATGTCTATATATATATATATATATATATATATATATATATATATATATATATATATACTAGTTGATAAGCCTGCCCAGAAAAATAAAAAAATAAAAATACATAAAAAATAAACAGCACTATCCAAAATAAAAAAATTAAACCTAATCTTTTACAAAAGCCTCCCCTAACAGTGACCCCCCCACCCACCAAACCCCCCAAAATACAAAAAACCTAACACTAATAAACCTTAACTACCCATTGCCCCTAAAGGGGCATTTGTATGGGCATTGCCCTTAAAAGGGCATTCAGCTCTTTTTCACTGCCCTTAAAAGGGGATTCAGCTCTTTGCAAATTGCCCAATAAACCCTAATCTAAAAAAACAAAAACCTCCAAAAAATGTAAAAAAAAACTAACACTAAAGCCCCAAATAGGTACTCATGGTTTCAGAAGTCTGGTGGAGAAGATTTTTTTCTAGAGGGGTCCATCATCTTCATCCACAGTGAAGGCGGTGCGGAGCGGAGGTCTGGAGTGGTCTTTCTAGTTGTGATGATCCTTGGCGGTGGTCATCTGTGGTGGCAGTGGTGGTCCTCGGCGGCATGGAGGCTGGTCTTCATCCGATGTCCGTCGTATACTGAATATTGAATGCCAAGTGCCACAATCAATTTGGGGTAATAAGAGCTTCTGAAATCCTATTGGCTTTTCAAATCAGCCAATAAGGTTTCAGTAGCTCTCATCCTATTGGCTGATTTTGAAAATGTCAGCCAATAGGAATGCAAGGTACCCCAATTAATATGGGGTACCTTGAATTCAATCTTCAGTATGCGGCGGATGATTGCATGAAGAGGAACCTCAATTCCTTTGCCGAGGACTGCCGCTGCCAATGACCGCCGCCATGGATTCACACATCTGGGAAGACCGCTCCGGTCTTCCGCTCTGCACCGCCTTTGCTCCGCGCACATCTGAGAAGACCGCCACATCTGGGAAGACCGCTCCGGACCTATGCTCCGCGCCGCCTTCGCTGTGGTTGAAGATGATGAACCTGTCTGGAAGAAGACCTACTCCGCCGAACTTCTGAAACCGTGAGTACCTATTTAGGGCTTTAGTATTAGGTTTTTTTATTTTTTGGGGTTTCTTGTTTTTTTAGATTAGGGTTTATTGGGCAATTTGCAAAAGAGCTGAATGCCCATACAAATGCCCCTTTAGGGGCAATGGGTAGTTTAGGTTTATTAGTGTTAGTTTTTTTTTGGGGGGGAGGTTTGTTGAATGGGGGGTTTTACTGTTAGGGGGGACTTTGTTTATTTTTAATGTAAAGAGCTGATTTCTTTAGGGCAATGCCCTACAAAAAGCCCTTTTAAGGGCTATTGGTAGTTTATTCTTAGATTAGGGGGTGTTTTTATTTTGGGGGGCTTTTTTATTTTCATAGGGATTAGGTTTAATTTTTTTATTTTGGATAGTGTTGTTTATTATTTTTTTGTAATGTTAGCTTTTTTTATTTTCTGTAATTTTAGATAAATGTAGTGTAATGTTTTTTTTTTTATTTTATTTTAACTGTAATGTAGTTTTTTTTATGTAACTAAGGGGTTAATTTAGGGGTTGTTAGGGGGTGTGATGAACCAAGGTTATCCAACCCTGCGCCAGTCACTTATTTGGCACAGAAAGGGTTATCAGCCCCCCTCTCGGCCACCAATAGGTCACAATCTAGCCACACCAGGTAAGCTTGTGATTCAGTTTAGTGGGTGCAAGAGTTAACCGCACTCCCTTAATCTGTACTAGACGTAAGAGAAATGCCCAACACTCCCTTTTAATGCCACCCACAATAAACTATCAATCCTATAACTCCAATACTGCCACAACTTAAAATGTATTAAAGGGAAAATCCTAAAGAAAAACCCAGACTTTACACATTAACTCTAGAAATACAATTCAGCAGAAAATAACCTAAATTATACAGTTCTAATATTCCAGTCTCTTTCAGTAACGTGGTTCAATTATTAGACAAAGGCCAAACTTAATAAAGGAATTATTTATTATGCCAAAAATATTATGCACAATGCATTATTAATAAATAGTTGTTACAAATAAAATTACACACGCAAACAGTGTTTTAAAATAAAAAGGAGAAAAACAGAATTGAATACTTTCCTAGTTTTCAAGCTCTGTGCCCGGGGATGGCATGAAAATGATGGCTCCTTACTTCTGTACAGCAGCTCCCCTTGTAAGAATGACAATCTTATTGTTAAGAAATAAGATTCTTAAACCTACTTTTCAGAGATCAGGTTGCTTAACCACACCCTCCTGGGCGGGCTAAGAAAAACCCCTGTCTTTATAACCTTCAATAGACTAATTTATTGCCTGAATTTATACAATCCATTATAATTCCTGCTAGGTAAGAAATTTCTATATTTACATATCTAGAACCTTTTAGTTTTATTGGGAGAATCGGTTTGATATCAAATATGCCATAGGTTGTCATATTTACCTTCCTTCAAGGTTATAACAGTTTTAACACACATATGCACATAATATACCAATGTCCTGTCAGTGACCTGGTCAGTTTTTGTAATGAAGGGCCTGTTTTGCATCATGCATTCTATTGACAGCTTAAGCCATAAACGTTATCCTGTGTATCTCTGGGGCTAAGAGCTCGAGTGGTTTTATGACTCAATGCATACACAATAACATTTGGTGGGCTATTTAGGGGGCTTCTGGCACTTCAAAGAAAATACAAACACAATTCTTCCTGAGAACAAATAACTGTTTTGGAGTTCAAGCTACACAAAGTTAACTCCTTAGCAGCTGAATCCTGAGATATTCGTGACAGGGGGCTTAGTCATTAAATTAGTTTTTTGCGTTGTGGGGGTTGGTGGTTTAGGAGTTAATAGGTAAATTAGGTTTAATGCATTGTGGGGTGTTGGCGGATTGGGTGAGGAGGGCTGAGGGGATGTAGTTAATAGGGTGAGTAGTGGACACTGTGAGGGAAGGAGGCTGAGTGGGTTAAGAGGAGGCAGCCTGTGAGGGTTATGAGGGGGCTGTGTGTTGTTCTACAGATGTTTCTATTTTCTTTCAGTTGAAAAAGTAAAAAATTAAATTTCTTTAAAATGGCATCAAACTTTAAGGGTTATAATCAGGAGCGGCCTATACTTGGAACAATACGGTATACATATATATATATATATATATATATATATTATATATATATATATAAAGCAAAAGGAAGCACACTCCAGAGGTCTTGAAACAAAGAAGGTGACTTTAATTGTGAACGTTTTCGAGTCTATCAGACTCGTCCTCAGCAGACAAACAGTGTACCACTGTTTGTCTGAGGACAAGTCTGATAGATTTGAAAACGTTCACTATTAAAGTGACCTGCTTTGTTTCAAGACCTCTGAAGTGCGCTTCCTTTTGCTTTATATTTACTTCTTTTGCTGCACCTGAGGCCCGTGTATGCATAATTCTGGAGTGCACATTGTCTGCAATATATATATATATATATATATATATATATATATATATATATATATATATATATATGTACAGTATATATATATATATATATATATATATATACACACACTATATACACACCTTTGCACACCCTTATCATTATCAGTCTCTTTGCCAGTGCAGAGTCTTCAACACATACAGAAATAAATACCTTGCACCCGGTCAGTTAATTACACTTTCTTCAATGTATTATATCATCATTAAAAACTGTAAATTGAAGAGAGTGGAATTAACTGACCGGGTGCAAGGTATTTATTTCTGTGTATATATATATATATATATATATATATATATAACACACAGTCCAGCACTCACTTACAAGCTCTAAGCTATGATTAAAAGCAAAAATGGAAGGGTTAGTTACCGCATTTGGCCAAATGGGACAAGACCAGGTACCACGTCAAGGTCCCTTCCAAAAACCTGGGACCCTAAAACAGCCACACAATGCAAGCTCTCAATCCAACAAACTGGGAACAAGTGAAGGGTGCACAGGCTTATGTAATCACCCAGACATATACAAAACACGGAAGGGGACTGCACTCTCAAACCGGACCGGGTACACATCCCATGACCCTGCAACATGCCCAGCACTGGGTGCTCACTGGCACTCACAGGAGGCTGTGCTGTCCCTAGAGTCACAGGCAGTAAACCCCAGACAGGTCTGGGTGCAAGAACCATAGGGAAAATTACAAAACAAATTAATACACACAGAGAAAGTCCAGCACTCACTTACAAGCTCTATTTGGCCAACACCTTGACGTTGTACCTGGTCTTGTCCCATTTGGCCAAATGCGGTAACTAACCCCTCCATTTTTGCTTTTAATCTTAGCTGAGAGCTTGTAAGTGAGTGCTGGACTTTCTCTGTGTGTTGTATTAATTTGTTTTGTAATTTTCCCTATGGTTCTTGCCCCCAGAACTGTCTGGAGTTAACTGCCTGTGACTCTGGGGACAGCACAGCTTCCTGTGAGTGCCAGTGAGCACCCAGGGCTGGGCATGTTGCAGGGTCATGGGATGTGTACCCGGTCCGGTCTGAGAGTGCAGTCCCCTTCCGTGTTTTGTATATATATATATATATATATATATATATATTTATATGTGTGTACATATGTATTTATGTATTTATATGTGTATATTTGTATTTACAAACATTATTATTATTATTCTTTATTTATAAAGCGCCAACAGATTCCGCAGCACTGCCCATGGGTACAAGGAAAACAGTACAATGGAGAAACAATACGATAAAAGACAAACATTTTCAGACAAAATACAGGGGGGAATTGAGGGCCCTATTCCAGTGGGAACTTACAATCTAGATGGGTAGGGGGATGGGAAACAGGAGGTGGGGACTGCAAAGGTGAGAATGATATTAGGGAGGATATAGAGGGCAAATGTGCGTTAAGTGAAGTTAGTTTGTTAATAAGTTGGGTGATAAGCTTCCCTGAACAGAAAGGTCTTTAGGGAACGTTTAAAGGAGAAGAGGTTAGGGGCAAGTCTGACAGCATGAGGAAGTACGTTCCAGAGGGTTGGTGCCACACGAGAGAAGTCCTGTAGTCTATCATGAGAGGAGGTGATGGTAGAGGACACAAGAAGCAGGTCATTGTTGGATCTTAGGGGGCGGGCAGGAGTATATTTGTTAATAAGTGAGGACAGGTAGGGTGGGGCAGCATTGGTGAGGCCTTTGTAGGTCAGGGTGAGAATTTTGAATTTAACTCTGTTGTGAATGGGGAGCCAGTGAAGAGATTCACAGAGAGGTGCAGCAGAAACAGAGCGTTGAGAGAGGTGGATTAGCCTGGCAGATGCATTTAGGATGGATAGGAGGGGGGAGAGGCGGGAGAGAGGGAGGCCATTTAGTAAGTTGTTACAGTAGTCAAGTCGGGAAATTACCAGGGAGTGGATTAGCTGTTTAGTAGTTTCAGCACTTAGAAACAGACGAATTTTGGAGATATTGCGTAGGTGGTTGCGGCAGGAAGAAGAGAGCAATTGGATGTGGGGAATGAAGGACAGATTTGAGTCAAGGGTGACTCCGAGGCAGCAGACTTGGGGGGTGATGGAGAGATAGTGGTGCCGCCAACAGTGATAGAAAAATTTGAAACTGGAGTAGAGTTAGAGGGGGGGGAATTAGAAGTAGTTCGGTCTTGGACATGTTTATTCTTAGGTGGTGAGAGGCCATCCAGGAGGAAATGCCAGATAAGCAGTCGCTGATGTGAGAATTGACAGAAGGAGAGAGTGCAGGGGTGGAAAGGTAGATCTGGGTATCATCAGCATAGAGATTATAGCTGAAGCCATAGCTGTTGATAAGTTTACCCAGTGAAGAAGTGTAAATAGAGAAGAGTAGAGGACCCCGGACAGAGCCTTGAGATACTCCAACAGACAGAGGCAAAAGAGAGGAGGAGTCACCAGCAAAAGAGACGGAGAAGGATCTGTTAGAGAGATAGGAGTGGATCCAGGAGAGGGCAGTGTCACAGACCCCAAGAGAGCTGAGAGTCCGTAGGAGAAGGGTATGGTCAACAGAGTCAAAGGCAGCAGAGAGGTCAAGTAAGATGAGTATAGAGTAGTAGCCTTTGTTTTTAGCAGAAAGGAGATCGTTAGTAACCTTGGTGAGGGCAGTCTCAGTTGAGTGTTGGGGACAGAAGCCAGATTGCAGGGGGTCGAGCAATGAGTTGGAGGACAGGAATTGGGTTAGGGGATCGAAAACTAGTTTTTCAAGTAATTTTGAAGCTAGCGGGAGCAGTGATATGGGGCGGTAGTTTGCAGGGGAGTTAGGGTCAAGGGAGGGTTTTTTGAGGATGGGGTGACCTTTGCATGTTTGAAGGAGGCAGGGAATGAGCCGGTTGAAAGGTATAGGTTGAATATGTGAGTAAGAGCCGGAGTGAGGGTGGGAGACAGAGGGGGAATTAGATGTGAAGGAATAGGGTCAAGTGGGCAGGTAGTTGTCAGTGTGCCTGGAATCAGACTGAGACAAGAAGTTCAAAAATAATCACACCTTTATTAATAGCAAAAAATAATAAAATGTCCACAAGTCAAATAACAAGCCAGGAATCAAAACCAGAGCTGGTAGTCAGACGAGCCGAGTCAGGAGCCAAAGCGAATAGTCAGACGAGCCTGAATCAGGAACAAGGAGAACAGCAGAGTCAGGAACAAGCCAGGCATCAGGAACCATGAAGGACGTCAGGCAGCCAGATAATACACAGGAACTCTCACAAACAGGTATGAGACAACGCAAAGGCAAAGCATACTGAACAGAGACCCTTTAAATAATAAATGATGACATCACAATTCTGAGACTGCATCCTGTCTCACATGGATGATGCACACCAGTCTGGCCATAAAAGGAAGTGCAGGAAGTGAGCAGCATCCCCCACAATGCACCAAGTCAGGAAGAGAGGTGAGTAAAATGGCTGCCAGCAGCACATGGCAAACACAACAGGGAAAACCCTGACAGTACCATCCCCTCAACGACCCCTCCCCCGCGGGAGGACAAAAGGCTTATTGGGGAAACGGGCATGGAAGGCACGGAGGAGGGCGGGAGCATGAACATCAGAGGAGGGAACCCAAGAACGCTCCTCCGGACCGTAGCCCCTCCAGTGAACCAAATACTGTACACGGCCCCTGGACATACGAGAGTCAATAATGCTGCTGACCTCATACTCCTCATGGTTGTCAACAAAGATAGGACGGGTACGAGGCAACACAGTGGTAAACCGATTACAAACCAATGGTTTCAAGAGGGAGACATGAAAAACATTGGAGATGCACATAGCAGAAGGAAGGTCAAGAGCGTAGGCCACAGAATTAACCCGTCAGAGTATTCAAAAAGGACTAACATAACGGGGAGCCAATTTATTGGAAGGCACACGAAGGTTCAAGTTGCGGGAGGACAGCCAAACTCTCTCACCAACCTGGTAGGAAGGTACGGACAGATGCCTACGATCAGCCTGGAACTTTTGGCACTGCATAGAATGATGAAGGCAATCCTGAATCTGCACCCACGTGGAATGGAGTTGCCGGAGATGCTCCTTCAAAGCCGGAATACCCTGAGACATGAATGAATCGGGCAACAAGGATGGTTGAAACCCATAATTCGCCATGAACGGGGATAACTTGGAGGAAGGATTAATAGCACTATTACGAGCAAACTCTGCCCAAGGTAACAGTTCAGACCAATTATTGTGGTGATCTGAGACATAGCAATGGAGGAACTGTTCCAGAGCTTGATTAGACCGTTCCGCAGCCCCATTGGATTGAGGGTGATATGCTGAGGAGAAGGAAAGCTGGATCCCCATTTGAGCACAAAATCTGGAGACAAACTGGCTACCCTGGTCCGACACTATCTCCTTGGGTAACCCATGTAAACGGAAGACCTCCCGGGCAAAAATTGAAGCAAGCTCCTGAGCGGTAGGCAGCTTCATCAAGGGAATGCAATGTGACATTTTAGAAAAACGGTCAACCACCATAAGGATAACAGTATTGCCATTGGAAACAGGGAGCTCGACAATGAAGTCCATGGAAAGATGTGTCCAAGGACGCTCACCATTAGCAATAGGTTGAAGAAGACCCACAGGAAGACGTTGAGGAGTCTTATTCTGTGCACAAACTGAGCAGGAGGCAACATACGCAGCAACATCAGAACGAAGACCTGGCCACCAGAATTGTCGAGTGACAGACCAAATCATTTGTTTCTTGCCTGGGTGACCTGCGGCTTTAGGATAGTGGTAAGTGTGCAAAAGTTTAGTTTGAAGATTCTCAGGAACAAAAGACTTACCACTAGGTTTCTCAGGCGGTGCATTGGTTTGTGCAGCCAGGATCTCCTCCACCAAGGGAGAAGTCAAATTAGTACGTATGGTAGCCAAAATATGGTCAGGAGGTATAACAGGAGTAGGTACAGACTCCTCCTTGGACAGAGGCAAAAATTGTCGAGAGAGGGCATCAGCCCTAAGATTCTTACTACCAGGCAGGTAGGAGACCACATAATTAAATCAAGACAAAAATAGCGCCCATCTGGCCTGTTGGGGTGACAAACATTTTGCTTCAGATAGATAAGTTAAATTCTTGTGGTCAGTAAGAATGAGCACTGGCACGCTAGTACCCTCCAGAAGATGCCTCCATTCCTGGAAGTGCCAAAATTATGGCCAGTAATTCTCTGTCGCCAATTTCATAATTGCACTCTGCTGGAGACAATTTCTTAGAGAAGAAACCACATGGATGCAAGGAACTGTCCGGCGTAGGACGTTGAGACAAGAGGGCACCTACTCCAGTCAATGACGCATCGACCTCAAGAACGAAAGGAAGGACAGAACTGGAGCGGCAGCAAAGGCGGTCTTAAGACTATCAAAGGCCTCAATGGCAGTAGGTGACCAATGGAGTGGATCATTCTCTTTACGGGTCATGCCTGTGATATGTTTGACCAAGGAAGAAAAGTTTTTAATAAACTTTCTATAGTAATTGGCGAACCCCAAAAAAGTTGAATAGACCGAAGACCAACTGGGCAAGGCCACTGCAGAACTGCAGATAATTTGTCAGGATCCATGGAGAACCCTGCAATGGAGATAACATAATCTAGGAAGGTTACTTGAGTTTGATGGAACTCACATTTCTCAAGTTTACAAAACAGGCCGTTCTCACGTAGTCTCTGAAGAACCCGTGTAACATCAGAACGATGAGCCTCAAGTGTGGGTGAGTGTATGAGGATGTCATTTAAGTACACCACAACACACTGTTGCAACATATCTCGTAGGACATCATTAATAAATTCCTGAAAAACAGCAGGAGCATTACATAGGCCAAAGGGCATTACAAGATACTTATAATGCCCGCTCCTGGTGTTAAATACTGTTTTCCATTCGTGACCCTCCTTAATCCTAACGAGATTGTACACTCCTCTCAAATCAAGTTTAGTAAAGACCGTAGCTCCCTTGAGGCGGTCAAAGAGTTCCGTAATGAGCGGAATAGGGTAAGCATTCTTAATGGTAAGACGATTAAGACCCCTATAATCGATACATGGTTTAACTCGCCACCCTTTTTCTTCACAAAGAAGAAGTCAGCCCCTGCAGGAGAGCAGGATTTGCGGATGATCCCCCGTGACAGAGCATCGGCAACATACTCCTCCATAGCACAATTCTCTGCAACAGATAGAGGGTACACCAGGCCCTGAGGAGGAATGGCTTCTGGTTGCAGGTCTATGGCACAATTGTAAGACCGGTGAGGAGGCAACGTACCGGCACGCACCTTGTCAAACACGTCTCGGAACTCTCGGTACTCCTCTGGCAATTGAGATACTGAAGAAGTGCACAAGACTTTAACTGGTTTCCGAAGACAAGTGGAAATACATTGCAGGGACCACGACAAAATTTCAGACCCGCACCAGTCGAGACTGGGATTGTGCTTTTGGAGCCAGGGATAACCCAGAACAACTAGAAAATGCGAGAGTTTATCACCTGGAACTGGAGGGTTTCAAAATGGAGAGCCCCAACAGCCATGGACAACGGAGCAGTTTCGTGAGTAACGAGTGCAGGCTGAAAGGGCCTGTCATCAATGGCCTCAATAGCAAGCGGAACGGACCGAGGCAAAACAGGAATGGAGTGCTTTGATGCAAAAGCACTGTCAATGAAATAGCCAGCAGCACCGGAGTCAACAAAAGCCTGAGTGACTATGGAGGAGTCCACCCAGGAAAGGACAACCGTGACCAAAGGTTTCTCCTTAAGCGGTTCCGGGGACAAGAATAAACCACCCAAGGTCTGCCCCCAACAGGACTTTAGGTGTGAGCGTTTCCCAGCCGTGTAGGACAAGACTTCAAAAGGTGGCCCTGTAATCCACAATAGAGGCAGAGCCCCTCCCTCCTCCTAAAGGCCCTCTCCGCCACGGAGAGATGCGTGAATCTCAACTGCATTGGCTCAGCAGTACCTGGTGACTCGGGACCAGGAGGCATGGGAGGAGAGGGAGGCATGGGTGGGAACGAACACGTAGGAGACAACGGAACAGGAGGCTTCCGCAAGTGCTCCTTGAAAGAGGGCCTCTCTCTGAGTCTGATGTCAAATAGGATAAAAAAGACACCAATGCCTCAAGATCCTCTGGTAAATCTCTGGCAGCAACTTCAGCTTTAATCGCATCAGAGAGCCCATGAAAGAAGGCGGCAACAAGGGCTTCATTGTTCCAACCTACCTCTGCCGCAAGCGTACGGAACTCAATAGCATACTGAGCAACAGATCTTGTACCTTGCTGAATGGACATGAGTCGTTTAGCAGCAGAGGAGGAGCGAGCTGGAACATCAAATACCCATCGAAAGGAGGCCACAAATTCAGGGTAATTTGAAATCACAGGTTTATTAGTCTCCCACAAGGGATTAGCCCAGGCAAGAGCTGTGTCAGAGAGTAACGAAATGAGAAATCCCACCTTAGCTCTGTCAGAGGGAAACGCCTGAGGTAACATCTCAAAGTAAATGCCCACCTGGTTCAAAAACCCTCTGCACTGAATAGGATCGCCTCCATATCGCTGAGGTAGAGGTGCAGAACTGGACATGCTCCTGGTAGGCAAAGGTGCAGCAGCGGAAACAGGAGCAGCCATAACATGCGGGACACTTTGGTCCAAATGTGCAGTGCGAGTCAGCAGGGTTTGCAGGGCTAGTGCAAATTGATCCAAGCGGTGATCCTGTACATCCATCCTGGAAATGATGGCAGGTAAAGGTGGATAATTAGCAGCAGCAGGATTCATGGCCTTTGTGTAATGTCAGGGTGCCTGGAATCAGACTGAGACGAGAAGTGCAAAAATAATCACACCTTTATTAATAGCAAAAAATAATAAAATATCCACAAGTCAAATAACAATCCAGGAGTCAAAACCAGAGCTGGTAGTCAGCCGAGCCGAGTCAGAAGCCAAAGCGAATAGTCAGACGAGCCTGAATCAGGAACAAGGAGAACAGCAGAGTCAGGAACAAGCCAGGGATCAGGAACCAGGAAGGACGTCAGGCAGCCAGGTAATACACAGGAACTCTCACAAACAGGTCTGAGACAACGCAAAGGCAAAGCATACTGAACAGAGGCCCTTTAAATAATAAATGATGACATCACAATTCTAAGACTGCATCCTGTCTCACATGGATGATGCACACCAGTCTGGCCATAAAAGGAAGTGCAGGAATTGAGCAGCATCCCCCACAATGCACCAAGTCAGGAAGAGAGGTGAGTAAAATGGCTGCCAGCAGCACATGGCAAACACAACAGGGAAACACCCTGACAGTAGTGAGGTGTGAGGAAGACAAAAGGGAAGCCACTTCACTCTCAGTGGTTGGGAGGAGGGTGCAGAGAGTGGCAGAGGGTGTGACTGGGAGCGAAGTTGGGAGATTACAGGTTTGTGTGGGGATGTTTCTTCAGATGGCAAGGGTTTTATTGAAAAAATAGTCAGCAGGTTCTTGAGCACTGAATGCAGATGATGGGGGTGGTGCAGGTGGGTAGAGGAGAGAGTTGAAAATGGAGAAGAGCCTTTTAGGGTTTGAAGAGTGAATGGATATAAGAGAGGAGAAGTATGTTTGCTTAGCTAAGCGAAAGGCAGAGGTGTAAGAGTAAAGAATGAACTTATAGTGCAGGAAATCAGGTTCAGAGCGGGATTTCCTCCAGGCACGTTCAGCAGTGCATGAACATTTTTGTAGGTGGAGTGTTTGTTGGGAGTGCCAGGGCTGGAGCTGACGATGTGGGGCTTTGCAAAGTTGGGGTGGAGCGAGAGTGTCAAATGCAGCGGAGATAGTATTGTTATAGTGGGTTATAGCAAGGTCAGGGCAGGATATCGTGGAAGTGTTGGAGAGGCGTATATGAATAAGATTGGAGAGTTGGGGAGGTTCCACAGTGTGCAGATTTCTACTGGTGTGGGGGCAAGAGGGATAAGTAGGTTTAGCATCTATATGGGGATTAAAGGTGAGCAGATGGTGGTCTGAGATTGGAAATGGTCGACAGGCAACATCAGAGAGAGATCAGAGATAGGAGAATACCAGATCAATTGAGTGTCCGTCACGGTGGGTAGGAAATAGAGTGGATTGTGAGAGGTCGAAGGAGTTAGTGAGTGAGAGAAGTTTAGAGGCAGCAGGGGCAGATGGGTTGTCAATAGGGATGTTGAAGTCCCCCAGAATTAGGGTAGGTGTATTTGTAGAGAGAAAGTGAGGAGTGATAGATAACTGCCACTCTGAGAGAGAGGGGAGTGAACAGGCGGATGCAGTGGACTTCAAAGGAAGAAAAGGAGAGAGATGGAAATGGAGATAGGTACTGATAGGAGCAGGAGAGGGAGAGTAAGATGCCAACACCACCACCATGTCTCTCACCTGGCCTAGGTGTGTGGCTAAAGTGAAGACCACCATGATTGAGAGCAGCAATGGAAGCAGTGTCAGAGGAAGATAGCCAGGTTTCAGTAATTGCTAAAATTTTAAAAGTGTTGGAAACAAACAGGTCGTGTACAGTTGTAAGTTTGTTGCAAACAGAACGAGCATTCCAGAGGGCACAAGAAAAGAGAGGGGATAGGCGCTGTGTTAATGGAGATGAGATTGTTGGTATTGCGTGACCTAGAGTTTTTGCAGTGGGAGACGGAGCGAGATTGTAAAAGTGTGGTGAATGCGGCAGGGCCAGGGTTAGGAGAGACATCACCAGCAGCAAGCTGTAGTAGCAGTGAGAGTGACAGAAGGTGAGAGTGAGATTTGTAGGAGCGTGAATGACTAGACACAGGAGAGTTAGAGTGGGAAGTGTTTCTAAGGAAACAGAGTAGTTCATGAGAGGACAGCATAGGGGATGAGAGAAGGGAGGAGGAGATGTGGATAGTGTGGGGATTGTTGGACATGCAGTGATTTTTAGGAGAAGGGCAGAGAGAGCAGAAAAGACATGGAAAGCATTGTGTAAGTTTATAGTTATTAAGTTTACCTGTTAGTTGGTCTGCAGTTTCAACCTCCAGTTTCTAACTCCAGTGAGTAACTCCGCCACTTTTAATCAAAGAGCCACTTAGACTCAGAGAGCCAAAGCTCAAATGAGCTTATGGCTTGCAATATGTAGTAATGAGTGTAATGGAATAATTTTGTGCAGCTGATTAAAAGAAGTTGGGCTAGCCAGGAGTTACACACTTGCAAATTAGAGGGGGGAGGGTGGCAGCATGCATTACAATTATACAAAGTATATGATAAAATGATTACAGGTAGACAATATGGAGACAGAGCAAATGGTTACCAAAGATTCAATCAGGAATTAAAGGGATATTTAACAGCAGCCAGGTAGACAGAGGCAGAAGACATTACCAGAGATTCAAACAGGAATTAAAGGGACATTTAACAGCAGCCAGGTAGACAGAGGCAGAAGACATTACCAGAGATTCAAACAGGAATTAAAGGGTCATTTAACAGCAGCCAGGTAGACAGAGGCAGAAGACATTGCCAGAGATTCAAACAGGAATTAAAGGGACATTTAACAGCAGCCAGGTAGACAGAGGCAGAAGACATTACCAGAGATTCAAACAGGAATTAAAGGGACATTTAACAGCAGCCAGGTAGACAGAGGCAGAAGACATTAACAGAGATTCAAACAGGAATTAAAGGGACATTTAACAGCAGCCAGTTAGACAGAGGCAGAAGACATTACCAGGGATTCAAACAGGAATTAAAGGGACATTTAACAGCAGCCAGGTAGACAGAGGCAGAAGACATTACCTGTAGAGAGATGAGATGAAGTAGCATTAGAAGCAGTGTGAATGTAGATGAACTCCAGTGAGCAACTACGCCACTTTTAATCAAAGAGCCACTTTAGACTCAGAGAGCCAAGGCTCAAATGAGTTTATGGCTTGCAATATGTAGTAATGAGTGATATAAGCATATATATGTATACATATATAGACACCCATATAGAAGCAAGTCCTGCTTTGTGCACCTATGCAATACTTTACTCACTTATTTACTCACTTATTTTCAGTTGTGTACGTTACTGCAACCTAATCCTAGTGGCTTTCCCAACTCCCGACTTGATATGATCACAATCAGCAATTTTCCTTGTTTATCGCCGGTACTTTTTTACAGTAAAATGGCTTCATACTTAAAGAGACACTAAACACCTTGCAATTAGAAGACATTTCTGTTGTCTTGCTATAGATTAACATATAAGTCTCAAGATTTTAAAACATATTTACATATTGCATGCTGCAATTGTTTTTCTATACCAAACTGCACCTAACACTCGCTTTAATTGGAGGATCCAGTCTGCGATTAATCCCGCAGACAACAAGGATAGCAACTGTCATTATGCGTAAACAGCATTGATTTGCAGTTGTAATCAACTAAAGACAATTACGGAACAATATGTTGCAGGGTTAGACTTCATAGAGAATTCTGCAGTGTGGTTTTCAAGCTTGAGAATGAGAAAGTACACAATGTTCAGAGCTAAATTACATGAAAGGGGCAAAATAAATAATTTAAGTATATGGCAAAGTTGTTTTACTAAGCAAAACTAAACATGTTATATAAAATTTGAATTTTGCCAATTCTTATCACAATCAAAATTCTCAAAACTTAATGATATATTTATGGAGCTACTTTTTATTACTTATCCAATTTTATTACTTATCAAGACAAACAAATTACGGCTCCCCCGTATTGAATGTCATCACCAGATACAAATGCTTCCTGCTTGGCCAATTAAAGTTAACAAAATTAAGAATAAGCACTTATACACTAATAATACCTCTCTGGTTTTGGAGCATAATAGGTTAATTGCACACGTCACCAATTAACGTCACAACACAAACCACACACACAGATACGACCAATAGATAGAAAGAAGATAGACAGAAAGATAGATAGATAGATAGATAGATAGATAGATGATAGATAGAAGATAGACAGACAGAGAGACG
Organism: Bombina bombina; assembly: GCF_027579735.1. Classification (NCBI taxonomy): domain Eukaryota; kingdom Metazoa; phylum Chordata; class Amphibia; order Anura; family Bombinatoridae; genus Bombina; species Bombina bombina. Next base: position 169,768,880 of record NC_069499.1, on the reverse strand, counting down.
GACAGACAGACAGATAGATAGAAGATAGATAGAAAGATTATAGATAGATGACAGGCTTTAACTCATGATTGCAAGTGTCATATGCTTTGTACAGTCTGCATGTTATTCAGACAAATTATGCAACAACACATGTAATTAGATATCGTTTTAATTTAATTTAATATTTTCGGTTTTATAGAGGATATTACCATGAGTGTAACATCCCAATAATCAAACCAACAGCATCCATTGGATACATAGGGGCTGATTTATTAAGGCCCGAATGCACCTGTTTCCGTGCGAGACTCCAGGCTCGCCGGAAACAGGAGTTAAGAAGCAGCGGTCTTAAGACCACTGCTCCTTAACTCGTCCGCCACTTCTAAAGCGGTGGACAGCAATCTGCCGATCGGATACGATCAGGTTGATTTACACCCCCTGCTGGCGGCCAATTGGCCATGAATGAGCAGGGGGCGGCATTGCACAAGCATTTCACTAGAAATGCTTGTGCAATGATAAATGCTGACAGCGTATGCTGTCCGCATTTATCGATGTGCAGCGAACATGATCCGCTACAGAGGATCATGTCCACCCGCACATTGTTCAATCCCCATAAAATTAGGTCAAAAAGCTAGTACAAAAAAAGTTTTAGTACTCAATGGATATAGAGGTCTATAAAGCATTGTTTTACAAACTAAATTAACAATGCAGCTGCATTTTTTTCTAAATCTTATCATCTGCAGAGTCCTCTAATAACACAATGTACACTGAGCTCTCCCCTACTCCTATTGCTAAAACCGTGTTGTACAGATCTCTGGCACCTCCTAGTACCACAATCACTCTGCTCCTGCCAAGAGCAGGCCCTGATGTTCACCATGTGCCACAAGACAAGAGAATCCGTGGCTGCAGACCCACTGAATGGAATTCCCCCCATGCTGGATACAAAAAGAATATTGCCAGAATAATGTCAGTGTATCTGTTACCTCCTTGTGTGTATCTTCATTTTTTTTTTTAGTTTGTTGGAATAAAGCTTCTTTGTTTTTAAAGCGATTAAGTGGGGCAGTATTCTCTTTGTATTCACCATATGATACCCCTGTCTAAAGATATTTATTTGCCTGCAATATGTCATGTTGGGCATTGTACACTGTGACCTTGGAACCATTACCTTCTCTTTAGGTTATGTTTGCCTATTTTTACATGCTGTGTCAGTTTATTGTATCTTTTATGGCTATTGCCTGTATATCTTCTGCGGCTGGCCGTCTTCTGCATCTTGTATTCTTGCTTGCTGTTTCAGTTCAACTGATCAAATACTTGTCTGCCATATCCCTAGTCAGTCTGTTGCCTGTTTTGCACTTTGTTTTACTAGGATTTAATTTAACTCTTAACTTGTTTACCTCTTACCTATGCTTCAGAAATGTAACTAGCTTATCATGTATGATGTCCCCTGGATGAACCTGTGTATTTATTACATGAGCATACCTTTTATACTTGTAGATATGCTATTTCTTTATTACCTCAATGCTGCACTCAATCTATTAAAATGGTATTCACCTGCCAAGAACTGTGAAATCATTGATCTGTTGTTAAATGTTATAACCCTGTATTGTTAATTTATTGCAGGCACATCAGACACACTCTCCTCTTCAAGGTCCGACTCCTCAGGAACCTCTCACAGGTTTTTATTATTTTGGGGGGCTTTTTATTTTATTAGGGGGCTTAGATTAGGTGTAATTAGATTAAAATTCTTGTAATATTTTTTTATTTTTTGTAATTTAGTGTTTTTTTTTTGTAATATAGTTTAGTTTATTTAATTGTATTTTAGTTTAGATCATTGGAGGTAATTTATTTAATTAATTTATTGATAGTGTAGTGTTAGGTGTATTTGTAACTTAGGTTAGGATTTATTTTACAGGTCATTTTGTAATTATTTTAACTATGTAGTTATTAAATAGTACTTATTAACTATTTAATAGCTATTGTACCTAGTTAAAATAAATACAAAGTTGCCTGTAAAATAAATATAAATCCTAAAATAGCTACAATGTAATTATTAGTTATATTGTAGCTATCTTATGGTTCATTTTATAGGTAAGTAGATATTTTTAAATAGGAATAATTTATTTAATTATAGTAAATTTATTTAGGTTTATTTAAATTATATTTAAGTTAGGGAGGTGTTAGGGTTAGACTTAGGTTTAGGGGTTAATAACTTTATTATAGTAGCGGCGACGTTGGGGGCGGAAGTTTAGTGGTTAATAATTGTAGGTAGGTGGTGGCGATGTTAGGGAGGGCAGATTAGGGGTTAATAAATGTATTATAGTGTTTGCGAGGTGGGAGTGCAGCAGTTTAGGGGTTAATACATTTATTATAGTGGCGGTGATATCCGGTCGGCAGATTAGGGGTTAATAATTGTAGGTAGGTGGCGGCGACGTTGGGGGGGGCAGATTAGCGGTTAATAAATATAATATAGGTGTCGGCGATGTTAGGGACAGCAGATTAGGGGTTCATAGCTATAATGTAGGTGGCGGCGGTGTCTGGTCGGCAGATTAGGGGTTCAATAATTTTATTATAGGGTTTGCGATGTGGGGGGGCCTCGGTTTACTGGTTAATAGGTAGTTTATGGGTGTTAGTGTACTTTGTAGCACTGTAGTTAAGCGCTTTATGTTCCGGCGTTAGCCCATAAAACTCTTAACTACTGACTTTTTTATTCGGTAGGAGTCTTGGAGGTAGAGGCTGTACCGCTCACTTCTTCCAAGACTCGTAATACCGACGTTAGGTAAATCCCATTAAAAAGATAGGATACGCAATTGACGTAAGGGGATTTGCGATAGTCAAAAGTCCCGGAAGAAAAGTGAGTGGTACACCTGTACCTGCCTGACTCGTAATACCAGCGGGCGTTAAAAAGTAGCGTTAGGACCCCTTAATGCTGCTTTTTAAGGCTAACGCAGAACTCGTAATCTAGGCGATAGATATTGACGGCAGATAAGAGCCATAGGCCCAGCAAGTCTGCCCGATATTACAGTATAAACTTATCTAGTTTGTAGGATAGCCTTATGGTTGTCCCATGCATTTTAAAGTCCCCCACAGTGTTTGTCGCTACTACCTCTTGAGGAAGTTTATTCAATAAATCAATCACTCTTTCTGTAAAGTAGTGCTTCCTCAAATTACTCTTGAATCTACTACCCTTTAGCTTGAGCTCATGACCCCTTGTTCTTGAATTTTCCATTTTATGTAAAATACCCACAGCCTCAGTTTTACTAAGCCCTTTAATGTGCTTGAAAGTTGCTATCATATCACCTCTTTCCCTTCTCTCCTCTAAGCTATACATATTTAGGTCATTGAGCCTATCCTGGTAAGTTTTATTTTTTAGACCATTTACCATTTTTGTAGCCCTCCTTTGCACAGATTCAAGTTTGTTAATATCCTTCTGAAGATATGGCCTCCAGAACTGCACACAATACTCAAGATGAGGCCTAACTAATGATCTATAAAGTGGCATAAGAACCTTACTATTTCTGCTGCAAATACCTCTACCAATACATCCAAGCATTCTGCTAGCCTTACTAGCTACATTACTACATTGTTTACTAAGTTTTAAATCATCTGAAATAATAATTTCCAAGTCCTGTTCCTCATCTGTAACAGTCAGTAAAGTGTCATTGAGTCTGTAATTAATGTTTTGTAATTACAAGGTGTTTACTGCCTCTTTAAGTGTTGTAATACAGAGCAATCCAAAATACCACTTAAAATGTCACACTTTTTGAGACCGATGGTAAACCAGTTTTATTAATAGTATAGCACAGAACTGCATGAAGAACCTGCACACCATCAGCTTAGTCACTTTGGTTTAGCGCTCGAGCAGTATAACATACATTTTACTGTGTGCCCCCATAGAAATCTATTATTGAAGGGATTTAGCGCACCCATGCTATCCAACATACAGATGTTGGTCCAATGTAAAAAAAATCCAATTTCAACACAATCCCAATCATTATAGCAGATGTTAAATTAATCTGAAAAACAAATCCTAAAATTTAATATTTATGGGCTGTTTGGCTTCCGATTAGGTAAATATGTATATAAATAAATAAAGAATTAAAAAATCATGACAACTGTAAGGTGTTGGTTTCAGGGGGGGGAGTGTCAGGTCAGGCCGAAGCCGTGGGCCCACTGTACCACCTGAAGCAGATGTAGATTATCTGATAAGGATATCCTTAGAACAGACTCAGACCACGCAGCAATGATCCAAAACTATTCTCCTTTATTGAAAGACACACAACATGTCTTATAGGCACCAATTACAGTGTACAGGGTTAACTTGATGACACGTTATGGCCGCATCATTTTACACAGTTATACACAGTGTTATTCTGGAAATTTACTACCTCTAAACAATCTATATAGTCATAACAAGAAATGCATCTGCAAGAACAACAAGGTCGCCTGACCATCTTATTGAGATAGTACCCTCCTGGGTCTAGTGCCAGGGACATTTACAAGGTTAGCTAGCTTTGCAAAATAAAATGACAAGCATATATTTCTCACTACAGAATAACCCATTATAATAAAGTTTAATCATTACAAGATGGATGCAAAGAACAAGATGGCGCTAGTCAGGTTCACATTAACCCTTAACATACCACCCTTTTATTCTAACAGAATAACATAAAAATAGAGAGGCGCGGAAAATGAGGAAGACCTTTAACAACAGTATGAGCCTAATACTATGGTAACAGAACTCTATGTGAGAATACTAGAGAGAAAAATATTCACATGTCGTGGCACAATTTGTCACTGCACATAGGTGCAGCCTCTCCAATACCTTCCGTCTACCTTCCAGCATCCCTAAAGCTACAGGTCTATCTGCACAAAGACCCAACCAGCCCCCCATCTACCCCCAAACAATGCTGCATCTTTTATTTCTCCACCTGCATTGCTAGCACCCCCCCCCCCAATATGTCCAACAGTTTTTTCTCCACAGTAAAGCATGACATGGTAACAGCACAACTGTCTCTAGGTGGCCTCTGATCACTTTAAGAACAGTTTTTGTGCTCTTAGAGTGCTCCACCTTCCTCAGACACTTTGCTTTAATACAGTTCAATTGCAGTAGGGGTGCTTATCCAGTGCTCTTCCGCAGGGAGATGCTGGAAATCTGATGGTTTGTTCATGGGGTAGACAAGGCAGCCAGTGGATCCCCATAGCAAGCAGACACTCGAGTCACTGGGAGTCTAAGAAGAAAACAGAAACAGTACAAGATGAGTACACACCCCAATACAATCACAATTATGTCCAAATAAAACTTGTTTCATCTTTTTTCAGGCATCACAATTCCTTTAGCTTAACTCATCCTATGTCAAAACCAAGAAAAAACATTGTTGATGATATATAATACAAACTAATACATTGATACTTTTACAGAGAATAACTCACAGCTTCTCTATACAATTTAAACAATACTTCATGAACACTAACGGCTAGATTTGGAGTTTTGTCGGTAAGGACCCGCGTAGCTAACGCCGGCTTTTTTCTGGCTGCACCATAAAAATAACTCTGGTATTGAGAGTCCACATAAAGGCTGCGTTAGGCTCCAAAAAAGGAGCGTAGAGCATTTTTAACGCAGCTTCAACTCTCGATACCAGAGTTGCTTACGCAAGCGGCCAGCCTCAAAAACGTGCTCGTGCACGATTCCCCCATAGGAAACAATGGGGCTGTTTGAGCTGAAAAAAAAACTAACACCTGCAAAAAAGCCGTGTTCAGCTCCTAACGCAGCCCCATTGTTTGCTATGCGTAAACACTTCCTACGTCTGCACCTAACACCCTAACATGTACCCCGAGTCTAAAGACCCCTAACCTTACACTTATTAACCCCTATTCTGCCGCCCCCGCTATCGCTGACCCCTGCATATTATTATTAACCCCTAATCTGCCGCTCCGTAAACCGCCGCTACTTACATTATCCCTATGTACCCCTAATCTGCTGCCCCTAACACCGCCGACCCCTATGTTATATTTATTAACCCCTAATCTGCCCCCCACAACGTCGCCGCCAGCTACCTACAATAATTAACCCCTAATCTGCCGACCGCAAAGCGCCGCCACCTACGTTATCTTTATGTACCCCTAATCTGCTGTCCCTAACACCGCCGACCCCTATATTATATTTATTAACCCCTAATCTGCTCCCCACAACGTCGCCTCCACCTGCCTACACTTATTAACCCCTAATCTGCTGAGCGGACCGCACCGATATTATAATAAAGTTATTAACCCCTAATCCACCTCACTAACCCTATAATAAATAGTATTAACCCCTAATCTGCCCTCCCTAACATCGCCGACACCTAACTTCAATTATTAACCCCTAATCTGCCGACCGGAGCTCACCGCTATTCTAATAAATGGATTAACCCTTAAAGCTAAATCTAACCCTAACACTAACACCCCCCTAAATTAAATATAATTTTAATCTAACGAAATTAATTAACTCTTATTAAATAAATTATTCCTATTTAAAGCTAAATACTTACCTGTAAAATAAATCCTAATATAGCTACAATATAAATTATAATTACATTGTAGCTATTTTAGGATTAATATTTATTTTACAGGCAACTTTGTAATTATTTTAACCAGGTACAATAGCTATTAAATAGTTAAGAACTATTTAATAGTTACCTAGTTAAAATAATTACAAAATTACCTGTAAAATAAATCCTAACCTAAGTTACAATTAAACCTAACACTATACTATCATTAAATTAATTAAATAAAATACCTACAATTACCTACAATTAAACCTAACACTACACTATCAATACATTAATTAAATACAATATCTACAAATAGCTACAATGAAATAAACTAACTAAAGTACAAAAAATAAAAAAGAACTAAGTTACAAAAAATAAAAAAATATTTACAAACATAAGAAAAATATTACAACAATTTTAAACTAATTACACCTACTCTAAGCCCCCTAATAAAATAACAAAGACCCCCAAAATAAAAAATGCCCTACCCTATTCTAAATTACTAAAGTTAAAAGCTCTTTTACCTTACCAGCCCTGAACAGGGCCCTTTGCGGGGCATGCCCCAAGAAGTTAAGCTCTTTTGCCTGTAAAAAAAACATACAATACCCCCCCCCAACATTACAACCCACCACCCACATACCCCTAATCTAACCCAAACCCCCCTTAAATAAACTTAACACTAAGCCCCTGAAGAGCTTCCTACCTTATCTTCACCATACCAGGTTCACCGATCCGTCCTGAAGAGCTCCTCCGATGTCCTGATCCAAGCCCAAGCGGGGGGCTGAAGATGTCCATGATCCGGTAGAAGTCTTCATCCAAGCGGGGCAGAAGAGGTCTTCCATCCGATTGAAGTCTTCATCCAAGCGGGGCAGAAGAGGTCTTCCATCCGATTGAAGTCTTCATCCAGACGGCATCTTCTATCGACATCCATCTGGAGCGGAGCGGCAGCATCCTGAAGACCTCGGACGCGGAACATCCATCCTGGCCGACGACTGAACGACGAATGACGGTTCCTTTAAATGACGTCATCCAAGATGGCGTCCCTCGAATTGCGATTGGCTGATAGGCCAATAGAATGCGAGCTCAATCTGATTGGCTGATTGGATCAGCCAATCGGATTGAACTTGATTCTGATTGGCTGATTCCATCAGCCAATCAGAATATTCCTACCTTAATTCCGATTGGCTGATAGAATCCTATCAGCCAATCGGAATTCGAGGGACGCCATCTTGGATGACGTCCCTTAAAGGAACCGTCATTCTTCAGTTGGACGTCGCCGGATGAAGATGGGTCCGCGTCAGAGGTCTTCAGGATGGAGCCGGTCCTCATCGGATGAAGATAGAAGATGCCGCTTGGAAGATGATGGTTACCGGTCCGGATCTACTCTTCTTCCCGGATAGGATGAAGACTTTGGAGCCTCTTCTGGACCTCTTCAGCCACCGGATGATGGATGTCTAGCCCCCCGCTTGGGTTGGATGAAGATTTTGGAGCCAGGACGGATCGGTGATACCTGGTGAGGTGAAGACAAGGTAGGATGATCTTCAGGGGCTTAGTGTTAGGTTTATTTAAGGGGGGTTTGGGTTAGATTAGGGGTATGTGGGTGGTGGGTTGTAATGTTGGGGGGGGTATTGTATGTTTTTTTTTACAGGCAAAAGAGCTGAACTTCTTGGGGCATGCCCCGCAAAGGGCCCTGTTCAGGGCTGATAACGTAAAAGAGCTTTGAACTTTAGTAATTTAGAATAGGGTAGGGCATTTTTTATTTTGGGGGTCTTTGTTATTTTATTAGGGGGCTTAGAGTAGGTGTAATTAGTTTAAAATTGTTGTAATATTTTTCTTATGTTTGTAAATATTTTTTTATTTTTTGTAACTTAGTTATTTTTTATTTTTTGTACTTTAGTTAGTTTATTTCATTGTAGTTATTTGTATATATTGTATTTAATTAATGTATTGATAGTGTAGTGTTAGGTTTAATTGTAGGTAATTGTAGGTATTTTATTTAATTAATTTAATGATAGTATAGTGTTAGGTTTAATTGTAACTTAGGTTAGGATTTATTTTGCAGGTAATTTTGTAATTATTTTAACTAGGTAACTATTAAATAGTTCTTAACTATTTAATAGCTATTGTACCTGGTTAAAATAATTACAAAGTTGCCTGTAAAATAAATATTAATCCTAAAATAGCTACAATGTAATTATAATTTATATTGTAGCTATATTAGGATTTATTTTACAGGTAAGTATTTAGCTTTAAATAGGAATAATTTATTTAATAAGAGTTAATTAATTTCGTTAGATTAAAATTATATTTAACTTAGGGGGGTGTTAGTGTTAGGGTTAGACTTAGCTTTAGGGGTTAATACATTTATTAGAATAGCGGTGAGCTCCGGTCGGCAGATTAGGGGTTAATGTTTGAAGTTAGGTGTCGGCGATGTTAGGGAGGGCAGATTAGGGGTTAATACTATTTATTATAGGGTTAGTGAGGCGGATTAGGGGTTAATAACTTTATTATAATAGCGGTGCGGTCCGCTCGGCAGATTAGGGGTTAATAAGTGTAGGCAGGTGGAGGCGACGTTGAGGGCGGCAGATTAGGGGTTAATAAATATAATATAGGGGTCGGCAGTGTTAGGGGCAGCAGATTAGGGGTACATAGCTATAATGTAGGTGGCGGCGCTTTGCGGTCGGCAGATTAGGGGTTAATTATTGTAGGTAGCTGGCGGCGACGTTGTGGGGGGCAGATTAGGGGTTAATAAATATAATACAGGGGTCGGCGGTGTTAGGGGCAGCAGATTAGGGGTACATAGGGATAATTTAGCTGGCGGCGCTTTGCGGTCGGAAGATTAGGGGTTAAAAAAAATAAATCGAGTGGCGGCGATGTGGGGGGACCTCGGTTTAGGGGTACATAGGTAGTTTATGGGTGTTAGTGTACTTTAGAGTACAGTAGTTAAGAGCTTTATGAACCGGCATTAGCCTAGAAAGCTCTTAACTACTGACTTTTTTCCTGCGGCTGGAGTTTTGTCGTTAGAGTTCTAACGCTCACTTCAGCCACGACTCTAAATACCGGAGTTAGAAAGATCCCATTGAAAAGATAGGATACGCAATTGACGTAAGGGGATCTGCGGTATGGAAAAGTCGCGGCTGAAAAGTGAGCGTTAGACCCTTTTTTGAGTGACTCCAAATACCGGAGTTAGCCTAAAACCAGCGTTAGGAGCCTCTAACGCTGGTTTTCACGGCTAACGCCAAACTCCAAATCTAGGCCTTAGCAAGTGAAAACTGCTAGACTTCATCAAGAGGCCGAATGGCTATGCTAAAACTTATGCTAAGGCCTACCCTGTAGCAAAAATGAAAAAGGAAAACAGTCAATAAAAATAAATGAATCTCTTTACACTGTCACTTTGAACTACTAAAAATAAGAGAACCTAGTGTTGCTTAATTCAGCACACCTACTATCTATAATGTTTATAATTCTCCAACTATGATCCTAATAGTCAACAATCTCATCTGATATAAACACTACTAGTTTACTAATTATTTTATGCAACCTAAATTCTCTCACACTCCTGTATGAGGAAAGAATACAATCATAACATCATTTAAAACTACAAAATCTTTTAAAAATCTTTTAAAAATAAACACATCTTTATGGTAAGATAAATCCTTTCTTTGACAAACATCAGGAATGACCAAATTAACTTTGCAAATACCATACCAATTAATTAAAGGAAAAATACATTTGCTTTCATAAATTATTCCCTAAATAAATATTTCTCTATATAATTAATATAAACTTCTAGCTGAGACATGTCCGCATTATGTTCTAGAGGGCGAAGGGTCTAAAATATTCTGATATATTGCAGCATTTTCCTTACACTATAAAGGTGCAAACATATTTTTTTTATACTCAGTGGGCCATTCAATAGGGTACAATACTGCGAGGTTTAGAGTACAATACAAGTGCATAAAAAGAAGAAATATAAGTAAATGAGTTAAAACAATACTCCCCTAATTTAATTGGTTGACCCTGTAACAGCATAATAGGTCCTCAATATCAACCGTCAAGGCACAGTCCAGAGAAGGATAGTATTTATGTTCTGACGACACACATCAGAGGAAACAGTCATGGATTACCCAGAGTCCAGTTCTGGGGCTGGTACCAGCATGCAATGCAAAGAATGGATCCAAAGATAGTTCAGCAACTTTTACTGCAGTATGGTGGTTAAAACAAGCTTGACAAAAGGTCTTTTATCTTTTTTCTCTGTAAAAGGTTTACTTGCATTCAATCTTCAAATCTTTGGAAGAGTGCACTTATGGAATTTTATCTGTACAGATTTTACCTAAATATGGAAACTCAAAAATAATTCAGTTAGTGTCTTTAATCTCTGGATACAGTTGCATAATCTCATCCTGCAAATACAAATATTATGTTAAGAACAAAATAGAAAAATAAAAACATTTTAGGTTCCCTTTCTTACTTAAAATAATAATCACCTAACTCACACAAAGATACTCATCAATACTTCCCCCTTGTTTACGTGAAACATCCCATGTGGCACGCAAACACACTATAACAATAAACTAAAAGACAAATCATGCACTCCACTCAGGCATGCAGAATACAATTCTCAATAGCAAGCCACATCAAATACACCTCACTATTCAAGATGCCATTCATACAGCACGCTTCCACACGCAGTCACAAAAGAGAAAAACATATCAATCTCTTAGAAAACATGTACAACCACTTGTCTATGCCACACAACAAAACATGAGCTGCCGACGCAAACTTTAAACAACCACAATTAACCTGAAATTCAACACCTATACTGACATTCCCTGAAACACAGCTCTCTCAAAACACTACACATAATTAAAAACATCCCATAAGAACCATCTATACCCTGGCTCTGCAACGTCTACTATGTACAAGACTTTGATATCATACTAATGATGCAATCACTACAGATGCTCAATAAACTCCGGTTGCAAATTTACACATAAAATCCTGAACCATAAACTTACAAAGGAACACACAAACACACCTAATTATCCTATTTTGGGAAAGATCAGATAACCATGGTACAGCCACCATTCTATTTAGCTCCTGCCCGCATGCACCATGCAAATCCACTGTGAAATAAATCATATGTGACACAAATAACTTGTGAAAAACTCAAGAATCCAGTCTATACTTTTACATAACCAAAATTTTAATAACAACACAAGTATTGGATCTAACTTTGTTGATAATTTGATATTCACCATTCTGCAGTTCTCTAGTCAAATATAACAATGGCATAAAAAATGAGCTTTCTACAAAAGAATAATAATAAAATTTCCCCTTTAAATTATTCCCAATGATCCATTGGCCTTATAATAAAAATGTATACTGACGTTCATTAAATAGCCTAAGCAAGCATAAGCAGCATAAAAACACACTCACAGTGGGATGCAGGCTAGTTAAAGGGACATTTTACCCAAATTAAAAATTATCTTTAGTTGAAACTGCTGACACAGTTAAATATACTAGTGTTAGGCTTACAGTAAACTTCATTGTCTTCTCTGTAAATATTTCCTTAAAATCTCAGAAGTTATATCAGTTTGCCTGTATCCCTTTAAATATTTTCACTCCTCTGTTTGTTTGTTTTTTCTTCCTGCTAGTCACAGAGATTGCAACACTAAGGCCTAGATTTGGAGTTTGGCGTTAGCCGTGAAAACCAGCGTTAGAGGCTCCTAACGCTGGTTTTAGGCTAACTCCGGTATTTGGAGTCACTCAAAAAAGGGTCTAACGCTCACTTTTCAGCCGCGACTTTTCCATACCGCAGATCCCCTTACGTCAATTGCGTATCCTATCTTTTCAATGGGATCTTTCTAACTCCGGTATTTAGAGTCGTGGCTGAAGTGAGCGTTAGACATCTAACGACAAAACTCCAGCCGCAGGAAAAAAGTCAGTAGTTAAGAGCTTTCTGGGCTAATGCCGGTTCATAAAGCTCTTAACTACTGTACTCTAAAGTACACTAACACCCATAAACTACCTATGTACCCCTAAACCGAGGCCCCCCCCACATCGCCGCCACTCGATTACATTTTTTTAACCCCTAATCTGCCGACCGCCACCTACGTTATACTTATGTACCCCTTATCTGCTGCCCCTAACACCGCCGACCCCTGTATTATATTTATTAACCCCTAATCTGCCCCCCACAACGTCGCCGCCAGCTACCTACAATAATTAACCCCTAATCTGCAGACTGCAAAGCGCCGCCACCTACATTATAGCTATGTACCCCTAATCTGCTGCCCCTAACACCGCCGACCCCTATATTATATTTATTAACCCCTAATCTGCCGCCCTCAACGTCGCCTCCACCTGCCTACACTTATTAACCCCTAATCTGCCGAGCGGACCGCACCGCTACTATTATAAAGTTATTAACCCCTAATCCGTCTCACTAACCCTATAATAAATAGTATTAACCCCTAATCTGCCCTCCCTAACATCGCCGACACCTAACTTCAATTATTAACCCCTAATCTGCCGACCGGAGCTCACCACTATTCTAATAAATGGATTAACCCCTAAAGCTAAGTCTAACCCTAACACTAACACCCCCCTAAATTAAATATAATTTTAATCAAACGAAATTAATTAACTCTTATTAAATAAATTATTCCTATTTAAAGCTAAATACTTACCTGTAAAATAAACCCTAATATAGCTACAATATAAATTATAATTACATTGTAGCTATTTTAGGATTAATATTTATTTTACAGGCAACTTTGTAATTATTTTAACCAGGTACAATAGCTATTAAATAGTTAAGAACTATTTAATAGTTACCTAGTTAAAATAATTACAAAATTACCTGTAAAATAAATCCTAACCTAAGTTACAATTAAACCTAACACTACACTATCAATACATTAATTAAATACAATATCTACAAATAACTACAATGAAATAAACTAACTAAAGTACAAAAAATAAAAAAGAACTGTTACAAAAAGTAAAAAAATATCTACAAACATAAGAAAAATATTACAACAATTTTAAACTAATTACACCTACTCTAAGCCCCCTAATAAAACAACAAAGCCCCCCAAAATAAAAAATGCCCTACCCTATTCTAAATTACTAAAGTTAAAAGCTCTTTTACCTTACCAGCCCTGAACAGGGCCCTTTGCGGGGCATGCCCCAAGAAGTTCAGCTCTTTTGCCTATAAAAAAAACATACAATACCCCCCCCCAACATTACAACCCACCACCCACATACCCCTAATCAAACCCAAACCCCCCTTAAATAAACCTAACACTAAGCCCCTGAAGATCATCCTACCTTGTCTTCACCTCACCAGGTATCACCGATCCGTCCTGGCTCCAAAATCTTCATCCAACCCAAGCGGGGGTTGGTGATCCATCATCCGGGGGCTGAAGAGGTCCAGAAGAGGCTCCAAAGTCTTCATCCTATCCGGGAAGAAGAGGCGATCCAGACCGGCAACCATCTTGATCCAAGCGGCATCTTCTATCTTCATCCGATGACGACCGGCTCCATCCTGAAGACCTCTACCGCGGACCCATCTTCTTCCAGCGACGTCCAACTGAAGAATGACGGTTCCTTTAAGGGACGTCATCCAAGATGGCGTCCCTCGAATTCCGATTGGCTGATAGGATTCTATCAGCCAATCGGAATTAAGGTAGGAATATTCTGATTGGCTGATGGAATCAGCCAATCAGAAACAAGTTCAATCCGATTGGCTGATCCAATCAGCCAATCAGATTGAGCTCGCATTCTATTGGCTGATCGGAACAGCCAATAGAATGCGAGCTCAATCTGATTGGCTGATTGGATCAGCCAATCGGATTGAACTTGATTCTGATTGGCTGATTCCATCAGCCAATCAGAATATTCCTACCTTAATTCCGATTGGCTGATAGAATCCTATCAGCCAATCGGAATTCGAGGGACGCCATCTTGGATGACGTCCCTTAAAGGAACCGTCATTCTTCAGTTGGACGTCGCCGGAAGAAGATGGGTCCGCGGTGGAGGTCTTCAGGATGGAGCCGGTCGTCGTCGGATGAAGATAGAAGATGCTGCTTGGATCAATATGGTTGCCGGTCCGGATCGCCTCTTCTTCCCGGATAGGATGAAGACTTTGGAGCCTCTTCTGGACCTCTTCAGCCACCGGATGATGGATCGCCAACCCCTGCTTGGGTTGGATGAAGATTTTGGAGCCAGGACGGATCGGTGATACCTGGTGAGGTGAAGACAAGGTAGGATGATCTTCAGGGGCTTAGTGTTAGGTTTATTTAAGGGGGGTTTGGGTTAGATTAGGGGTATGTGGGTGGTGGGTTGTAATGTTGGGGGGGGTATTGTATGTTTTTTTTTACAGGCAAAAGAGCTGAACTTCTTGGGGCATGCCCCGCAAAGGGCCCTGTTCAGGGCTGATAACGTAAAAGAGCTTTTAACTTTAGTAATTTAGAATAGGGTAGGGCATTTTTTATTTTGGGGGGCTTTGTTATTTTATTAGGGGGCTTAGAGTAGGTGTAATTAGTTTAAAATTGTTGTAATATTTTTCTTATGTTTGTAGATATTTTTTTATTTTTTGTAACTTAGTTCTTTTTTATTTTTTGTACTTTAGTTAGTTTATTTCATTGTAGTTATTTGTAGATATTGTATTTAATTAATGTATTGATAGTGTAGTGTTAGGTTTAATTGTAGGTAATTGTAGGTATTTTATTTAATTAATTTAATGATTGTATAGTGTTAGGTTTAATTGTAACTTAGGTTAGGATTTATTTTACAGGTAATTTTGTAATTATTTTAACTAGGTAACTATTAAATAGTTCTTAACTATTTAATAGCTATTGTACCTGGTTAAAATAATTACAAAGTTGCCTGTAAAATAAATATTAATCCTAAAATAGCTACAATGTAATGATAATTTATATTGTAGCTATATTAGGATTTATTTTACAGGTAAGTATTTAGCTTTAAATAGGAATAATTTATTTAATAAGAGTTAATTAATTTTGTTAGATTAAAATTATATTTAATTTAGGGGGGTGTTAGGGTTAGACTTAGCTTTAGGGGTTAATCCATTTATTAGAATAGCGGTGAGCTCCAGTCGGCAGATTAGGGGTTAATAATTAAAGTTAGGTGTCGGCGATGTTAGGGAGGGCAGATTAGGGGTTAATACTATTTATTATAGGGTTAGTGAGGCGGATTAGGGGTTAATAACTTTATTATAGTAGCGCTCAGGTCCGCTCGGCAGATTAGGGGTTAATAAGTGTAGGCAGGTGGAGGCGACGTTGTGGGGGGCAGATTAGGGGTTAATAAATATAACATAGGGGTCGGCGGTGTTAGGGGCAGCAGATTAGGGGTACATAGGGATAATGTAAGTAGCGGCGGTTTACGGAGCGGCAGATTAGGGGTTAATAATAATATGCAGGGGTCAGCGATAGCGGGGGCGGCAGATTAGGGGTTAATAAGTGTAAGGTTAGGGGTGTTTAGACTCGGGGTACATGTTAGAGTGTTAGGTGCAGACGTAGGAAGTGTTTACGCATAGCAAACAATGGGGCTGCGTTAGGAGCTGAACGCGGCTTTTTTGCAGGTGTTAGGTTTTTTTTTTCAGCTCAAACAGCCCCATTGTTTCCTATGGGGGAATCGTGCACGAGCACGTTTTTGAGGCTGGCCGCTTGCGTAAGCAACTCTGGTATCGAGAGTTGAAGCTGCGTTAAATATGCTCTACGCTCCTTTTTTGGAGCCTAACGCAGCCTTTATGTGGACTCTCAATACCAGAGTTATTTTTATGGTGCGGCCAGAAAAAAGCCGGCATTAGCTACGCGGGTCTTTACCGACAAAACTCTAAATCTAGCAGTAAGATTGTAAACAATTTATTAATTCAGTTTGCATTACAGAGAGAATGCAGTTACACTGCAAACGAAATATCTGCTATCTAAACGGCAGATTTAAAAAGAATAATACAAAGAAAGGTCTCAAAAAATATATTTTGCAAACTACTAATACAGTGTTATTGCTGCTACTGAACTCCTTTCACATGAGTGAACTGCTCCTTCAAAAAATAAAATGACAATTTTCTATTGCTCCATCTACGCCCTGAGCTCTGATTTTACAGACAAATATAAGATAAGGATTATCAGAAATTCAACCCATTATAATTTACTTCATATATACACAAACTTGCAAATGCAACTTCTCCTACATTTTAAACTACTCAGCTTGTATAACAAGCCATTTACAATACATTAATATCAAAACTATGTTACAGTGGACTGTCCCTTTAAAGACTAACCATTTAACACGTAAATTACATATGTATACCCTAACCATAATTTAAGCTGCTTGTATGATTTACCACACAAATTCAACTTCTGTACTGTATCATGACCTGCATATTAATTTACTTGCAACAGAAACAGACCCAAATACTTTTAGATAAATTTAATGATATACAGCCTATAACTATATTTTATCTTTTCCACTAACTCCGTGCACAGACCTTACAAATACAATGTTAATCTTTTTCAATTGACCCGAACATGACCAAAGGTCCTCAATCATCCGCACATTCACAAATCCTTTAATTTGTTTTTTATACTTGCATACAACAATTATCACTTAACCTAAAACTGCTTATTAATAACACACATACTTAAAACATGCTGTTGACTTTAAAATACATTTATAAAAGTAACACTACAAAATACCTCCTTACAACGTCTGATTTCCCAGCAAAGAAACAGAAAGAAACATTTTTTTTTACAGCGATACACTCACACAAGCCCATCTCATCTCGCATACCAGAATTCACCCCTTTTTTTTCTCCTTTCCTCCTACAGAAAACAAATATTCCATAACATACCAAAGACACATAAAAATACAATAATATCAACTTTCCAGCAAATGTAAAATGTATTTGAAAGTCTCCGAATTTGCAAAGAATGGCCATTTCCCCACAAATTGAGAAAACATTTCAAAACAGGATAAAAACATCCTCTGTTACTTTTTTTGTTTATTTTGTTATTCTGTTGATCTAAGCAACTCTTTGACACATAATAACAGACACATAACTCATTACACATCAAAATATACAACATTTCCTTTTCATTACTGCAAACAAAGAGAGAAAGAGTTTTACCAACGGAGCTGCTGTAACAGTTTTTTTTCTCTGTTCTCTGATCTGTGTGTGCGCTCAGTGGCAGCCCCCCTTCTTTGCCCGCTACATTATTTAACACAGAGATTTCCCATTGAATCTACACAGCAGAGCTTACTGACAGTGTTTTTTTTATGATTCCCCTCGCTTTCTCGAGTGGATGCATTATGTCTCTCTGCTTGAAATGTTTCCGTCTTTAACCGAAACTGTTAACCCTTTTGTAGACATTAAATATGTAATCTTCTCTGTGCATTATTATCTATAAGCAGATCCCATTCCTCAACACAATAATAGCAACAATAATAAAATGCATAGCCACTTAATATTTTCTAAGCACAGCACAATTTTATAGCAATAAAAAGCAAATAAGCAAAGCAAAGCATCAGATATCAAACATTAGATCCAGGTGGGTAACAAAACCCTATTATGGGAATGGATATGGAAAACTTCAACACACGTGAGACTCAAACTCACTGTCACACGGCCATGCCACCTTGCATGCCAATTATTATCTTGTGCGCTTACCAGACAGGACTGCAATACCTGTCTTAACCTAGCCCAGGACTGTAAACCTGGCTAGAGGGATTATCACACGTGCCGACAAGACTGAAACCTTCGCACAAAACCCTGCTTCTCTAGTTACTGCAGGAATCCCTTTTAACCCTTTATCATATATTACCAACACCTATTACAAGACTAAATTTAGGTTCAGATTCACAGAGGGAAAGCAGAGTAAAAACACTCATACTTACTGACTGCGAATCCCACTTCTGACACCAGAAACTGTAAGGTGTTGGTTTCAGGGGGGGAGTGTCAGGTCAGGCCGAAGCCGCGGGCCCACTGTACCACCTGAAGCAGATGTAGATTATCTGATAAGGATATCCTTAGAGCAGACTCAGACCACACAGCAATGATCCAAAACTATTTTCCTTTATTGAAAGACACACAACATGTCTTATAGGCACCAATTACAGTGTACAGGGTTAACTTGATGACACGTTATGGCCTCGTCATTTTACACAGTTATACACAGTTTTATTCTTGAAATTTACTAGCTCTAAACAATCTATATAGTCATAACAAGAAATGCATTTGCGAGAACAGCAAGGTCGCCTGACCATCTTATTGAGATAGTACCCTCCTGGGCCTAGTGCCAGGGACATTTACATGGTTAGCTAGCTTTGCAGAATAAAATGAGAAGCATATATTTCTCA
Source organism: Bombina bombina (assembly GCF_027579735.1). Lineage (NCBI taxonomy): Eukaryota > Metazoa > Chordata > Amphibia > Anura > Bombinatoridae > Bombina > Bombina bombina. The sequence continues at coordinate 169,749,987 of NC_069499.1, read as the reverse complement.
CTACAGAATAACCCATTATAATAAAATTTAATCATTATAAGATTGATGCAAAGAACAAGATGGCGCTAGTCAGGTTCACATTAACCCTTAACAACAACCTAATTTGTAGGAATTTTTCACTTAAATTGTAATATTATAATAATGAATGACGTGTGTAATTGTTCATTTCAAATACTTTTAATTAATTTTAGAATTAACATTCAACCTACAAAACACTTAATTGCATTTAAAGATGGACATTTTAATTATTGTATTTAATATATGTGTACTAATTTCATAGTTTAAAATGTGGTTTCAACTTTTAAGTAAATTATAATGTGTTGAAGTATAAGCCTAGGTAGGTTCTTAGAAGCAGGTATGTGCCTTTAGCTCTCTATGGCCCTGATATTCAAAACCTCTCTGCTCAGGTGAGATATTCTAAAATGATCCTCCAGCACTGCGAGATCCCTAGTGAAAAATTCAAAACGCAGATTTTGCCTTTACTTCTCCAAGAGGTGCATTTACACTTTTTATATCACTTTACACCTCAGATTACATTTTATTACATTTAAACCTTGCACTTTCTATTTTGTATTTTATTTTGCACACAGCAGTGCATTTAGGTTTGTGATTTTACAAATTCTGATTATGCCTTCACAGTTTCTGACAGTGGAGGGCCCTCTAGTGGGCCTGTAACAAAATTAAGGGATAACTGACTTGAAGTCTGGAGTTTGCTATGTGTGTGTTTTTTACTTTGTTGCAACTGGAGGGGCGGAAAGTGTGCTTACCTTTATATGCCCATGTTGCAGTGGTTCCAGCCTTTTTTTCCTGCTTCCAGACTTCAAGAGGATTTTGTTCTGCGACGAGGATTTTCTTGAAGACAGCATGGATCGTTCTAGGAGAGCTTCTGTTCGCCCCAGGCGTTACAGGGAGGAGACGGATAGATCCACAGGGAGAAGAGGGCCTGCAAGGGAAAGCATGAGAAGTTCAGATGTGTCAGGGTGCCAGGAATCAGACTGAGACGAGAAGTGCAAAAATAATCACACCTTTATTAATAGCAAAAAATAATAAAAAGTCCACAAGTCAAATAACAAGCCAGGAGTCAAAACCAGAGCTGGTAGTCAGCCGGAATCAGGAACAAGGAAAACAGCAGAGTCAGGAACAAGCCAGGGATCAGGAACCAGGAAGGACGTCAGGAAGCCAGGTAAAACACAGGAGCTCTCACAAACAGGTCTGAGACAACGCAAGGGCAAAGCATACTTAACAGAGGCCCTTTAAATAATAAGTGATGACATCACAATTCTGAGACCGCATCCTGTCTCACATGGATGATGCAAAACAGTCTGGCCATAAAAGGAAGTGCAGGCAATGAGCAGCATCCCCCACAATGCACCAAGACAGGAAGAGAGGTGAGTAAAATGGCTGCCAGCAGCACATGGCAAACACAACAGGGAAAAAACCCTCACAAGATGACAGTGAGGTTGTACTGCCAACACCCCAACCCAGCTCCCCTGTAGCACACTTATCTATACAGTGATGGCTGCCCCTCTTGATAGGTCGTTTCTTGATGCCCCTCTTGGGAGATAGTTTCTGGGCCTAGCACAGGCCTACAGGGGGCTGTGGCCCTCACGTCTCAGTCAGGCCTTTCACAATCCTTAGCACATTGGGTGGTGCAGGAGTCTGCAGAAGAGGGGACAGTGGCCCATTATTAAGATGACTTCCTGTTAATAGGGAGAGCAGGACGGTACTGCAGAATGTGATAAGCTAATAGTGGTCATGAGAGCTGTAACTTCAGAGTTCGGAGTCCCACTGGTGGAGGACGAAACACGGGGCCCCTGCACATGTCTAGCAATCCTGGGGATTGAGATAGACACAGTGGCAGCTGAATGCCATCTCCCGCGAGATAAAGTCAGATCGGTGGCGAGTGCTTTTAGCATTTCACTTAGGGAGTTGCAGTCATTATTAGGCATGTTAAATTTCACAGGCAGGGCCATTCCGATGGGCCGCATTTTTAACAGTTGAAGGGTCAAAGGGATGGCGCCAAAAGATTCATGGTGTCCACAGAAATGAAAGAAGACATACATATGGGACATATTTCTGACCCATTTCAACGGGGTCTGCCTGTGGCGGGCTGATCTAATTTCGAATCAGTCCCTGAATCTATTCACTGATGCGGCAGGAGGATTCGGATATGGGGCATACCTCAAAGGTGAATGGAGCGCAGCTCCGTGGCCAAGCGAGTGGGTAGCCTCAGGTTTGACAAGAAACCTAGCAGTACTAGAGCTATGTCCAATTGTGGTGGCTGTTGAACTGTGGGGAACTAAGTCTGGAGTTTGCTATGTGTGTGTTTGTTACTTTGTTGCAACTGGAGGGGCGGAGAGTGTGATTACCTTTATAGGTCCATGCTACAGAGGTTCCAGCCTTTTTTCCTGCTTCCAGACTTCAAGAGGATTTTCCCACCCACCTGTCCCCTTGAGAAACAGATGTTGGCGGCAAGGTATAACTGGTGCATTATTGGTTAGGTCTATCCCCTGGCATGAGTAGGTTTAGTTAAACTAGCTCTGTAAGCCCAGGTTTTAAAAAAGACCTCCACCCTTGCTCAGCGGGTTGAATGGCACATCTGTAAGGGTCACTCTACTGGGTTGGTGGTTAAATACCATAGCTAGGCGGTCAGTCGGTCATGGCCCTGGAGTGAGCAATCAGAATGAAGAGTGCAGGCCTTTGAGAACGGGGAGGGGTGACGCCCACTAGGTGCCGGCTTAGGGGGTTCCCCTCCTTGACGAATTGCGGCCGAAGATCTCTAAGCAAACATCTATCTCTCTCTGCTAATGAGGGTGAGCTACATGTACCACGCTGCAGGTACCGAAAGGGGCCTTGACCGTCTGTTGGTAGGGGTTAGTTAGTTTTTAAGTGCCACCAATGAATTTAGAAATTTTACAAAGTTTAAATTATTAAAAAGGTTGCCTAAACTATTAAATAGTTGATAAAGTTTACATTTTAATAAACGTGACCGGTCTTTTCCCAAAACAGTTGTATGTGTTTTATTTATAGTGTTGGTTAAGTTAGTAAACAAAATGACGCAATGGGAGGTTTATCCCTTATGTGTAACTTTAGCACATTAGTCTCATACTCCCAGAGAGCATCATTATTTTCAATAGGCCAGATAATCAAATATTCTCTAGTTTGGAGAGATTTAATATAGTGCTGACTTCACAGGAGCAGAACTCACTGAATTTTCTAAGAAGATATCAGAGAGATGAGAGATGCCTATCATAGAAAGTAATGAAGCCTTGTGGGATACAAAATTTCACATGGGAGAGCAAAGGTAACTTCAGACCCTTTTGGCTGATATAAAGGCTCCGTTTGCATCAATTACAAATTAAACAGATGTTTTAACTACAATTTAACTTACTTTTGTCTATATTTTAGTATATATTACTGTTCTGTTAGTTAAAATAAGGGTATTATGACTTTTGAGCAAACTTCACCTGCATACAGTTGGCCAGACAAATCAGTGAGACCAGCTTATTAAAAATGCTTACAAAATATCACTAGACTTGAGAGACACTTCAGACATGGACTTGGAACTCCCCTGTTCAGCCCTGTTTTTACAATAGAGAAAAATCAAAGTATAATGTAAGCTGCAAAATATATACATAAATATACAAAGTATGATCCTAATTTGTTATAGTAACACAGAAACTTTAAAAACCTAATCAGAATTTGTAAAATCACTGCTAGAGCTAAATCTTAATGTATTAAAATATAAATAAGTGCAAAGTTTAATTGCTTTACTACTGAAAGGATAGAATTTAAAGTGATCTAAAATACAAAGCACAAAAGTGTAAATGTAACAAAACTCTCATACCATGCAGTACTGGACTTGTCTCTCCATATTTAAAAATGAGAGAGGTCTTGCAATGCTGGAGAGTCCCTTTTTCTTTTGAAGATTCAATGAGTTCAGCTCCTGTGAAGTATGAACTGCAATTTCTCTCCAAGCTGGAAAACTTCTGGCACCAGTATTTGCAACAAAGGGCTAGTTTACAAGTGGCACACAATTTAGCACTCCTGCTCGAGCGTAAACTTCACTTGAAGTAATCTTTTTGTCAGGTTGCGTGTGTATTACAAGTTGAAAGTATGAAGCTTGCAATATCCAAAGTCTGTAAGTTAACATGCGAGTGAAACCCAACGGGCACTAACTTCTAGACTTTGGATATTGCAACTGCACTAACTTATTCTCCCCATAGACTTCAATACAGAGCGCAGAAGAAGAAAAAATTAACACCTATGGCTCTTACGCTAACTCAACAAAAATTATTCATATTTCACATTGAAATGTTCTTCACTTATAGTAGAAAGGTATTTTTATTGTAAATATATATATAACTATAAATATCTGTATATACCTATACCTATATATCTATTCCTATACATGAACGTTATCAGATATATATATATATAGATAGATAGATAGATAGATAGAAATATATATATTTAATAACAAAAAAGTACATTATTTTATGTGTTAATAAACTAGCATTGTAAAATATGCGTACATACTTCCATGTATATCTGATGGTATTTTGGTACAAGATATATCTATACCTATATAAATAGATGATTATATATAGGTATAGATATATACAGATATATATAGAAATATCTATTTCAAAATACATAGAACATAGTCTGCTATGTGCAGAACATTGGAATGTGAAATATTTACAGTAAATACATAGTTTATTAAACACTTTATTAAATATGAATATTGCATAAATATTTTACGTTTTCATCTACTTGACTGTAAAGGGCCCCAATTCACTGGTATATATACTGTATATACCGTCGTATGCAAAAGTTTAGGCACCCCTGACAATTTCCATGATTTTCTTTTATAAATAATTGGGTGTAGGGATCAGCAATTTCATTTTGATCTATCAAATAACCAAAGGACACAGTAATATTTCATTAGTGAAATGAGATTTATTGAATTAACAGAAAATGTGCAATATGCATCAAAACGAAATTAGACAGGTGCATACATTTGGGCACCCCAACAGAAATATTGCATCAATATTTAGTAGAGCCTCCTTTAGCAGAAATAACAGCTTTGTCTATACGCTTCCTATAGCCTGTAATGAGTGTCTGGATTCTGGATGAAGGTATTTTTGACCATTCCTCCTTGCAAAACATCTCCAGTTCAGTTAGGTTTGATGGTTGCCGAGCATGGACAGCCTGCTTTAAATCATCCCACAGATTTTCAATGATATTCAGGTCTGGGGACTGGAATGGCCATTCCAGAACATTGTACTTGTTCTGCTGCATAAATACCAGAGTTGATTTTGAGCAGTGTTTTGGGTCGTTGTCTTGTTGAAATATCCAGCTCCGGCGTAACTTCAACTTTGTGACTGATTCCTTAACATTATTCTCAAGTATCTGCTGATATTGAGTGGAATCCATGCGACCCTCAACTTTAAAAAGATTCCCAGTACCGGCACTGGCCACACAGCCCCACAGCATGATGGAACATTTACCAAATTTTACTGTGGCTAGCAAATGTTTGTCTTGGAACGCTGTGTTATTTTGCCGTCATGCATAACACCCCTTGTCATGACCAAATAACTCAATCTTTGTTTCATCAGTCCACAGCACATTCTGGCTTGTCTAAATGTGCGTTGCATACCTCAAGCGACTCTGTTTGTGGCGTGTGTGCAGAAAAGGCTTCTTCCGCATCACTCTCCCATACGCTGAATTGTTTAATGATGCACAGTGACACCATTTGCAGCAAGATGATGTTGTAGGTCTTTGGAGGTGGTCTGTGGGCTGTTTTTGACCGTTCTCACCATCCTTTGCCTCTCCGATATTTTACTTCGAGCATTAACAAGAACTGTGCCTGTGGCCTTCGATTTCCTCACTATGTTCCTCACAGTGGACACTGACAGCTTAAATCTCTGCAAAAGCTTTTTGTAGCCTTCCCCTAAACCATAATGTTGAACAATCTTTGATCCAAACACCCAATTATTTATAAATGAAAATCGGAAATTGTCAGGGGTGCCTAAACATTTTCATACGACTGGATATACCGGTATATATATATATATCTATACTGTATGTGTTTGCATTTGTTTATATGTGTATAAATATCTGCAAATACACATATAAATACATACATAAAAATAAATACATATATTCACACAATCATATAAACATATACATATATATCCATCTTTAGACATGTATATGTATGTATCTCTTTGCATGCCTTTTTTTTCTAACACCTGAGACCTCATATCTTTGAGCCCTTATAACTTTTTTGCGCTACTTTCCTTGAAAACCATATTGATTTTCTTTTTCTGTTACAAACAAACCTAATACAGGGCTTAATTGAATCTTGAATATCGTTATAAATATTCCCACTGTTTTTGTACGCCTGTAATCTGTGCCATCCCTTTTAGAGAATCATTAAAGTATTTGCCCATGTAAGAAAAGCATACCTAGGTAGACTCAGGATCAGTAAAGCACTACTAGGATCTAGCAAATGATTGGTGGTCACACACATATGCTCACCAGATGTGTTCAAGTAGGCTGCAGTAGTGTTTTATTGTGTTTAACCTTTTAGCTGTATGAAAGCAACAGTGCATTAAAAAATGCTCTAACAGATTGGAGCAATTTCATTTTGCCCTTTTAGGTCTCATGAAGTCCATAGTCAACATTGTAGCACATAACTGTCTTTTTTTAATTTATTTATAACTGTTGAGTAAGAGAGATCTTCCAGATTCAATGTGTTCTCTTTACTCTGTTGCAGAGACTGAATTGGACGTTGGAACAGCCAATCACATGTGGTTTTGAAATGTACAAAATGAAGAAGACCTATTTAAAGATATTTATTTTGCTTACAACCTTTACATTCATAGTCATTAGCTTTTTCTTTCATTTTCAATATATGGAACAACCATTTTTTGGTAAGTAATAATCAGTGTTCTGTTCTGTTGTATGTATTATATGCTTTGTGTGACAGTCACAGATAAGGAGCTCAGTCCTACCTGAAACCACCTTAAAATCTACCCTGGACTAAACCTGTGGCTTTTTATCCAGGACCCAGGAGGTTGAGGGGAGCCGTCACCTTGTTGTGAACATTCTATCATTAGGGACATAAAAGTACAAAAAGAAAAGTGCCATAGAGTGTTTGGGTATTTTACTATTACATATATGCCTGTATATAAGTATGTGTTTAACTTATTCAATGGGATTAAACACACAGTTAAAGTTATCTCCAAAGCAGCAATGCAATCCTGGGACTTAGTTGAACACATCTTGTTAGCCAATGACAAGAGGCAAATGTGTGTACCCACCAAATACTATCTAGTTCCCACTAGTGCATTGATGTTTTTAAGCCTATCTAGATATGTTTTCAGCAAAGATTACCAAGAACAAAGTGCATTTTATAATAGAGATAAATTGAAATATTTCTTAAAATTGCATGCTCTATGTAAGCCATGAACGTTTCATTTTGGCTGTATTGTCTCTTTAGTATTTTGCAGTTCAGCACAGTGAAAATAAGCTGTGCTTATGTTGCTGTTCACACATTCACATGCCAAGGTATAAAATAACGATTATATTAAAAATTAATCAAGATAATTCTAAAATTCTAAAATGTTCTAAAAGGCAGGAAATAATGCTGCCATCTAGTGCTCTTGCTAAGTATAACATTCTTGCTGTTGGCATATAGTGCTTCAGACACATGCACACTTCTGAGTTTGCCTTCCTGCTTTCCAACAAAGTATGATGACATATTTCTCCCTGGGATATTCATTTAGCCACTTTTTAAAGCAAACTGTTTAAAACACCAGGCCAATTTCATGTAAGAAAGGCCTCCCCCTATACACCTTTGTCATCTAGAAAAAGATTTTGGCCTATTCTGAGTATACTCCCATAATGCATTTAAATGGTATATAATAGGCCACACCCTATTGAACTGGGCTTAAAAAGAGGGGGGGGGGGCAGTAACACTCCCTGTCATCTCTTTTCCTCCTACTAAAAGATGGCTGAATTTGGACAGAGAGACAAAGCACGCATTAGAGAATTTGGCTAAGTATTCTAACGTCTTTTCTTGGGATAAATTATCTGTGATTCTTATATTTAGTTATTGCTGTTGCACAAATTGGGGTTCTGATACCTAGAGTAGCCCTGTATAAATTGGACTGATTTGTTGTAAATATATGTGTATATATTCATGTTATCTCAACATATATATTTTAAACTATTTGCAGTAATGGAGGACCTTTCAGTTTTTATTTCACTTAGTTGTAATGACTGACCAGTGTGAAAAGTTTACCAGAGGTTACCGTATTCTCAATATCAGATTCACCCCACTGACTTCAATGGAGCAGCAATGTTAAAAAAACAACTGACACCTATACTTGCACGCAAACCCCCATCACAATAAGCCCCCTACTCTAATAACCCCTATCAATTATCATGTAATTGTAAATAGACATACAACCTAAAAGAGTACCCTGTATTCTATCAAGTAGTTACTGTCTTTGAAGCAATATGAATTGAATTAAATTTGCATATCATCAAACACACATTTATTTAAAAGTAAACAGTCACACAGTCACTTAAACCTTAGCTATGTCACTTGCCATAATATTGATACCCTAACCATTCAAATGTGGGAATTGTGAATATGACGATATTGCATACTGCAGCAGCTTGCTAAATAACAATAAGCTATGCTCCTACAATCCGGAAGCAGTATTAAGTATTAACATTACAGTGCAAGGCTTGCTGCAAGTAAAGATCTAAATCTATTTCCCAATCCCACAAATTTTCATGGATATAATTTTTCGGAGGAAGCGTTATTGTTAAACGCACATCAGGGGTTCAGTTGGGAGCTTTGTCTCTCTTTTTTTAATCTCTCACTTTAGCGTTTATTTGTTAAAAAAAAGTGATATCCGTGAAAATGTGTGGGATTGTAAAATATATTTAGATTTTGAAGTAATTTAAATACCGCTCTGTTTTTAATACAGAGTCAAGATCAAAATATACAGCAATCTCGTGATTACGCTTGGCGCTCAATCAATTGTACTACACCCGTAATCTAGCCCTTAATTGTTATGGTTTGCTGGCTTAACCATAACATTATATTTAGTTAGATTAGTTAGAATAAATAAAATATATCACATTTAAAAATAAAAAAAAGGATACCACAAAAACTAAGTAAATTTGTTTAAAATAGCATGATCCATCTAAATCATGAAAGAAAGAAAAAATGGGTTTTATGTCCCTTTAAGAAATAATCAGTGGATAATAAGAGTTTAAAGAAAAATAGAACAGCATAACACATCCATTTATCCCCTATATATGGTCTTGAAATGCTGTAATATTTAAAGGGACGCTGTACCCCAAATTTTTCTTTTGTGATTCAGATTGAGCATGAAATTTTAAGCAACTTTCTAATTTACTCCTATTATCAAATTTTCTTCATTCTCTTGGTATCATTATTTGAAATGCAAGAATGTAAGTTTAGATGCCGGCCCATTTTTGGTGAACAACCTGGGTTGTCCTTGCTGATTGGTGGATAAATTCATCCACCAATAAAAAGTGCTGTCCAGAGTACTGAAACCAAAAAAAAGTTTAGATGCCTTCTTTTTCCAATAATGATAGCAAGAGAACGAAGAAAAATTGATAATAGGAGTAAATTAGAAAGTTGCTTAAAATTACATGCTCTTTCTGAATTACAATAGAAAAAAATTGGGTTCAGTGTCCCTTTAATGCTCTATGTAATGATAACCCAATCTAACATTTAGATACAAACAGTTCAATATCCAGCACTCTAAACCCATAAAAGTTTACGCACTGTCAAGGGATTACTGCAAAAATCCCACAAAATAATACAGCACAAAATTGCAGCAGCACCACAGGTAATCTTCAAAAGAATCTCTTTATTTTCCACAAAGTGGGAGCAGGTATTAAAAGAACAACGTTTCGGGTTACAAACCTTTAGTCATGTTCATACGAAATGTACATATCCAAGTCTCCTTAAATACCTATAGGCAGGTAAAGCCACACCTCTTTAATTAACATTCTAATTACACAACATTTTTTAGCTCTACTGGCCTCTAGTCATACTGCTGAACGGCATTGGAGAAAATCACAGAGTTCAGCTGATTTTCTTCATTACAAATTCATCTTGAACTCCTACTACTCTGCCCTTAATCTCCACAAGCAACACTACTTCTCTACTCTTATCTCTACTCTTTCTTCAAACCGAAAACGTCTGTTCTCCACTTTCAATACTCTCCTCCGCCCTCCCCCACTTCCTAATACAACTTCTCTGTCAGCCCAAGACTTTGCCAGTCCCTTCATTAACAAAATTGACTCCATCAGACATGAAATCAGCTCTCAACACAATTCCATTTTCTCCCCCCCTCAAATACTCTCACTCAACCACAACCCTCATAACCTGAAACTTAGTTCATTTTCCCCTGTTACTGAGGACGAAGTTTCAGCACTTATACTACGCTCTCACCTCACTACCTGTCCCCTTGACCCTATCCCCTCACAGCTGCTCCCCTCTCTCTCTGCTACCCTTACCCCTATACTAACACACATTTTCAACCTCTCCCTCAGCACTGGTACATTTCCCTCATCGATGAAACATGCGCTGGTCACACCTATGCTCAAAAAACCTTCCCTTGATCCTACCTCCCCATCCAACTACCGCCCAATTTCCCTCCACCCTCTTGCTTCAAAGCTTCTCGAAAAACTAGTATATGCACGCCTATCCCATTTCCTTACGTTAAACTCCCTTCTTGACCCGCTGCAATCTGGATTTCGTCCCTATCACTCCACAGAGACAGCTATTGTTAAGGTCACCAACGACCTACTTACAGCTAAATCAAAAGGCCACTTCTCTCTGCTTATCCTCCTTGATCTGTCCGCAGCCTTTGACACTGTCAACCACCCTCTTCTGCTCCAAACCCTCCAATCCTTCGGCATCTGTGACACAGCCCTTTCGTGGCTCTCTTCCTATCTGTCAAACCGTACCTTCAGTGTAGCCTTCTCTGGGGCCTCCTCTGCCCCGTCACCACTTTCTGTCGGAGTACCGCAAGGCTCTGTCCTCGGTCCCCTTCTCTTCTCAATCTATACATCATCAATAGGTTCCCTAATTAAGTCCCACGGTTTCCAATATCATTTGTATGCCGATGACACCCAAATCTACTTCTCTGCACCAGAACTATCTCCTTCCTTGCTAACCCGTGTCACTAACTGTCTTTCTCACATCTCTTCCTGGATGTCCTCTCACTACCTCAAGCTAAATCTCTCCAAAACTGAGCTCCTCATTTTCCCCCCTTCTTCCAAAATCTCCACCCCCAATATCTCTATAACTGTCGACAACTCTATCATTACCCCTACCCCGCACGCCCGATGTCTCGGGGTCACATTCGACTCAGATCTTTCCTTCACTCCTCACATTCAGTCATTGGCTAAAGCCTGCCGCTTCCACCTTAAAAACATCTCTAAAATTAGACACTTCCTTACACAAGACACAACTAAGATTTTAATCCACTCTCTCATTCTTTCCCACCTTGATTACTGCAACTCTGTCCTCTCTGGTCTCCCCACCTGCCACCTAGCTCCTTTACAATCCATAATGAATGCCTCTGCCAGACTCATCTTCCTTACACGTCGCTCTTCATCTGCTGCGCCTCTCTGCCAATCCCTTCACTGGCTTCCTCTTGCCTCTAGGATCAAACACAAAACTCTCACTCTGACATACAAAGCCCTCAACTGCACTGCTCCCCCCTACATCTCAGACCTTGTCTCCAGATACTCTCCCTCCCATCCCTTTCGCTCTGCTCATGACCTCCTACTCTCCTCCTCTCTTGTCACCTCATCACACTCCCGTTTACAGGACTTCTCCAGACTGACTCCCATCTTGTGGAACTCCCTGCCTCACTCCACAAGACTCTCTTCTAGTTTTAAAAGCTTCAAGTGCTCCCTAAAGACTCTACTGTTCAGGGACGCATACAACCTACGCTAACCTTTCCTAATACCAGTTCCTCTCCTCCACTGCAATCCCCTGAACCCTCTTAGCACGTAAGCCTAATAGTCCAGCTGTTTGTAGATCACCTTCTTAAGAGCTGACTAACTACAACAGTGCAACTCTTGGCAGGGCCCTCTACCCTATAATTGTTTTGTTGTACTTCCCCTTTGTTTATAGCGCTGCGGAATCTGTTGGCTCTCTACAAATAACCGATAATAATAATAATAATAATAATAATAATAGTGGCCTATACCTATAGTAATAAAAAAAATGTTTAAAATTAAAAACACATCAACACACAAATGTTGTCAGCAAAAGATCTAATATCCAGAATAACAAAGATAGTGTTTAAGAAAAACTTTTCATTTAAATTTCCAAACCTATTAGTAATTCACTTTATACATAAATATACTGTAATCCAATTCCCTATTCATTCCATTGGGCATTAAGCAATCTAATTTATTAATCCAGATTTATACAGGAAGGATACGGATAGGAATAGCCTGTTAGATTTTACTAGTGCTCATGCCCCTGCTCGTGTTAAGTCACTACCCTACAGTCAGATGCTCCGAGTAAGGCGTATTGTAAAGGATGAAACCCTTGCACTTAGGAGACTGAAAGAGATGGGTAATAGATTTGTGGAGCGTGGTTATCCCCATGACATGATTCAGGAAGATATTGATAGAGTATTAAAAACATCTAAAGGAAGGGTTAACAATGATAATTTAAGGAAGAAGAATGACCCTGACATGATGTTTTTTATTTCACAGTACAGTGCCGTAAATCCAAAAATACAAAAAATTGTTAAGAAGCATTGGCATGTCCTAAGGGAATGTAATCCAGAGGTGCAAACATTTCATCAGCCTCCCATGCCAGCCTATACTAGACTCCCTAGTTTAAGGGATAAAATTATTAAAGCACATGTGGGCAGTAGAAAGAAATCTAAACAGGGGTTCATTACCTCAGTAAATAATGGCTTTTTCCCTTGCCTTAATTGCTCTAGTTGTAACAATATAATAAAAGGAGATTTGTTTATTCATCCCATCACGGGACAGAAATTCAGGATCAAAGATTATTTTAACTGTAATGCCAAGTTTGTAATCTATCTGATTAGGTGTCCGTGTGGGTTAATTTATATTGGCGAGACGACACAAAGGGTCAGGGACAGAATTATTCAACATAAATCCAATATTAGAAATAAGGATTTAAATGCCCCAGTTTCATATCATTTTTTAGATAAGGGCCACATGATTGCGCAATTGAGATTTCAAATAATAGATTATATACAAGTACCAAGACGGGGGGGGGGGGGGGTGACAGAGAATTGCTCCTCAAAAAGCGAGAGGCTTTCTGGATTAATAAATTAGATTACAGTATATTTATGTAAAAAGTGAATTACTAATAGGTTTGGAAATTTAAATGAAAAGGTTTTTCTTAAACACTATCTTTGTTATTCTGGATATTAGATCCTTTGCTGACAACATTTGTGTGTTGATGTGTTTTTAATTTTAAACATTTTTTTATTACTATAGGTATAGGCCACTAGAGGCCAGTAGAGCTAAGACATTTTGTGTAATTAGAATGTTAATTAAAGAGGTGTTGCTTTATCTGCCTATAGGTATTTAAGGAGACTTGGATATGTACATTTTGTATGAACATGACTAAGGGTTTGTAACCCGAAACGTTGTTCTTTTAATACCTGCTCCCACTTTGTGGAAAATTAAGATTCTTTTGAAGATTACCTGTGGTGCTGCTGCAATTTTGTGCTGGCCAATCTAACATTTACCAGCTTTAAATGGACAGTTAACACTTTGAAACTGTAATAAAAAATGCTCAATTATGGGTAGCAAAAAATATAGCAATATACTTTACTTATTTATTTTGCCCCCTCTTCTTGTAATTTGTCTGAAATTTAAGAGATTTCAAATTCTGAGAACTGATAGTGTACATAGTAGGCTTCCCAAGCCTAACCCTGTCCCATACCTGCTTCTAATTGGCTTAAGCAGAGATGATAAGATAAGAACTGCAAAATAATGAATAGTTTGTAAACATAATGACCATATGTAGCTGTATCTGTATTGGATCATTAAAGTGAAGGTAAACTTTGATGAATCAGTGCCCTGTTTTTAAAAATACTATTAAAAACAAGGAAACTTTCATTCACCAAAGTATACATTTCACCGTTTTTGTAAAAATACTTACCTTTAATTCTGGAAGCCGCTCCAGCGCTTCCCCCACCCGTTGCAAGTCTCTTCATACGTCACTAATGACAAATCTTGCTTCCTCCAATCACGGCTTTCCTCCTAGAGCAAACATTGCCTGAGGCTACGCCGTGATAGGAGGAATCCGGATTCTTCATTGGTGACGTAAGAAGAGACTTGCGACGGGTGGGGGAAGTGCTGAAGCGGCTTCGAGAATAAAAGGTAAGTATTTTTACAAAAACGGTGAAATGTAAACTTTAAAGATTGAAAGTGCCCCTGTCTTTAATATTATTTTTAAAAACAGGACACTGATTCATCAAAGTTTACCTCCACTTTAATATTAGACAAAAGGTGGGTAGAGTTTGGCTATTGATAAACAGTTGTTACACGAACATATAACCAGTGCAACAATAACAAAATTGCTGGACTGCGCTAAAATTACTACACTCATTTATAAACACGTTTAATAAAAAATATCAGTTTAATATTGAAAAAAGTTTTAAAAGGGTTAAAAAGGGATATGGTATATGACAAGGTGTTGGACATGGAAGGACTCAAAGCTGTGTATAAATAAAAATGTAAATAAATATTTCTAAATATTTGTATGTGTGTATGTATAGATGCCTATATATGTGTATTTATGTGTTTGTATGTGTATATACTGTATGTATGTGCACACATACATACATACATATGTATTTAGACATAAAAATGTTTTGTAGAAATATTTGAAATTCATATTTTCTTCACTAAATATATACATATTATATATATATATATATATATATATATACATATATATATATATATATATATATATATATATATATATATATATAAAATTCATTACAGTATTTTGAAGCAAAAAAACTGAGAATTTGCATATCTTTCGGAGAATTCTCTTGTGCTTTGGTAACATTGTATATGAGATATTTCTGGGAAAAAGCAAGCGGGGAATCTTGCCTAGGTGTGCTAATTTCCTATGCAAATATTTACATAGATTTATATATATATATATATATATAAATATATATATATACTGTATATATATAAAATCTGTATGTACAATATAGATCTATATATATATATATATATATATATATATATATATATATATATATATATATATATATTTAATTAGAAATATAGTGATAGATATATATTTTACAATAGGGAATGTGTGAATGAAATAGTGCGCTGGGTATGGGGTATCAAACTCCTTACAGAAAAAATAGATCCTTCAATCTATTCAAAGTATGTGAACACAGAAAGGGGTGTAATGGCGCTCATAGCTAAAGATAACCAGCTAGAAACTGATAATACATATATATGCAAAGAATATAATAAAAGTATCAAACCCAATAGAAAAGTTAAAATAATTTATTCTTAAGTGCATAAAAATGTAATGAAGCTATAGAGACGTCTCTAAAGATAATATTAAAAAAGAGTTAAAGAGTTACAAATAAAAAGTCAACATGTTCAAGTTAGGCTAAATTGTTGGGCATAACGGATACAGAATATATAAAAAAGGGGTTACCTCGTGTGTAAAAGTCACAAGTAGTCTCTAAGTAAAGACAATCAAACCCAATATCTATGTCACATTTGATATATATGTACAACAATTATCTATGTCACATTAGATACATATGTACAACAATTTTATCTATGCTCAAGATCGTATCTAAAATAATACACAGCGGATTGGCTGGAAAACTAAACCACAGGCTAACTGGATTTGGTCTATATAAATATGCACCAAACACACGCTAAGTTAAAGCACTTTAAATATTAAATGAAAAAGGTTTCACATTAGTATGTAGAACAGAGTCCATTGGATCCAGCAGTGTTAAAAAGGGAAAGCGCTGTTATCCCAGATTAGGTATAGGTAGTAAAGCTTAAAATGTCAGATATCTTTTCAGCATCTAGCCAATAGATGGTATTTAAAAAATGACGTTCCTGTTATTAATGTAGGATTGTATCTTAGAAATTTTGTTGTCCTGAAAGGAAAGAGTGTCCTGTGCGTCCCGCAGTCTGGATGCTCATGAGTAGTTCCTCGTGACTTTGGGCGTCTGACGTCACAGCCGACACTCCGGGGGCTCGTCTCAGCCCTACCAACCAGCTCCGACTTCCAAGCCGACACAGAGAAGGAATACCATTAGAACTCCACTTCTTAGTGTGCAAACAGGCTGAGGGGTATATTATTAACCAGACTTCACCTGCCCTTAGTGCTATGCACGCAGGTTCTGTAGATGAGATAATTGAAACAAATTAATCAATATGAGAACAACCCGGGTTGAAAAAGATTCTTGTTTGTGCAATAATTCTTTCAGATAGAAGGTACACAGTCCCACAATTCAATGCGTTTCACTCTCTCCAAGAGCTTTATCAAGAATAAGTTTGACCGTGTAACACCTTCTTTTTAAAGGTACAGCTCCAACCTCATTGGTTAATCATCCAGTCCTCAGAATTAAGGTGGTATTGAATAATCAGACAAGCTTTACTACCTTCCTTCATTTGGTCTCCTTCATTTGCGGTTATTAAGACAAAACATTCTCATTTTTTTGCAGAGAGTCCTTTGGTCTTCTTAGTTAGAGGAGGTATTATATATCATTAAGTGCTTTACTACTTCAAAACATAAGTTATAATTTTAATATGTGCAAAAATAAACATTCTTATTAAAACATTTTATTGATGTGCATGAAAAAATCATATTATCACATAACTAAGGTCTATGTCTAAGGTATATGAAACAATGTATAATAGTGTGCATGAAAAAATATTTTTACTACATACCTAAGGTATATAAAATAAGATCTGTTATTATCTTGGACTTTCTCAAAGTAAAAAAAAAAACTTCTGGAATAGAACCATATGTGATTAAGTGATATATATTATATATTACGTGACAGATATATTCTTTGTGTGTAAAAAAGTTTATTGTCTTCAATAATGAATTTTAATATATGCTGCTATCTAATCTAAAAGGAAAGGTGATATGTCTAGCTCAGAGTTTAGACCTTTAGGAAATAGAGTGTCATATTTAAAGATAAGTTCAGCTTCCTTAAGTAATAATTTCTTTTGTATGTCTCCACCTCTCCAATGTTGTTTTACCTTTTGGATCCCCCAATAAGAAATGTCTTTTGTGTTACCTTTATGAACAGTTTTAAAATGTTTATATAGATGTGTATCTTCAACACCATTCTCGATGTTACAAAGATGTACTCTGATTCTGTCCCTAACGGCCCTCTTTGCTTCCCCAAAGTAAAAAAGATTGCACGTGCATTTTAAAATGTATATTATACCTTTATGTGTACAACTTATTATCTCTTTGATTTGGAAAATATATTTTGAATTATTAATCTGTATCATTTTTACTTTGCTACTGTGGCCGCAAGCTTTACATGAATAACATGGAAAAAAAACTGCCAATCTTTGCCCTTTTAGATCTTTCTGTATAATCACTTTTTTCTTCTGTTTCTTTAGTTCACTGGGTGCTAAAATTGATTTTAAATTAGTGGCTTTTTTAAAGACAAAGCTTGGGTTATTGGATATTTTTCCCCCTAAAATAATATCCTCTTTAATTAGGTGCCAGTGTTTTTTTTACAATTCTCTTAATTAAGTTGTAATCAACATGATAATCAGTTACAAATGGTATTTTTAGTATATCGCTTTGGTTACTGATTTTTTCTTTATATACCAATAGTGACTCTCTATTTGTATCTTTAGCTCTTTCTCATGCCTTGTTAGTATTCTCCACATTATTGCCTCTAGAATTAAATCTCTCTACCAGTGTGCCTACCTGTTCTTCAAAGTCTATTGTTCTAGAGCAATTTTTGCGTATCCTCAGGCATTGACCTATAGGAATGTTATTTTTCCAGGTATCTAAATGGCAATCTTTGGCATGAATGTAATTGTTGCAGTCCACTTTTTTAAAATGTGTTTTGGTCTCTATTTGATTATTAATGGACATTATTTCCAAATCCAAGAAAGTGACTGCGGTCTTACTATAGTTATGAGTAAAGTTTAAACCATAATTATTTTTATTCATTTCCTCAAACAGTGAAACAAGACCTTGTTCAGGACCTTTCCATATTAATAGCAGGGCATCTATATATCTCTTGTAGAGTACAAGGTTTGCACCATAGCTGCCTGTGCCAAAAAAGAAGAAGAAGAGAAAGTTCTAAATTTAGGGCTTTCATATGCCCCCACAGCTAGCCTAAATAAATTTAATACCTTTATCCATGTTAAAAAATGGTGAGAAACTTAACTCTGAAAAGACATTTCTTAAAAAAATCCAATTGAAAGACAGCTAAACACACAACCTCTTACATCCATCAAAGTCCAACATTCAGATCTAAAACCAAAATCTAGATTTAACCCCATCCATTCCAAAGGGAATTATCTAGATCCTTTTGAAAAATTAATCCTAAAGGACATAAAGAGATGTAATCCCCCTAAATCTAAGAAATTTAATATGAGTATTAGGGAAAAGACTATCATTATTGACCTTCAAAACAACAAAGAGTTAACTATAACATCAGCAGATAAGGGCGGGGGTATAGTCGTGATGGATACTAAAAATTATGTAACTGAGGCTCATAGACTATTGGATGATACCAAGACTTATAAGAGACTAGAATTCGTTCCAACTGTGAAATTTTCTCAAACACTCAATAAATTACTACTAGAGGGTAAAAGATCTGGTATATTGAATGATAAAGGGTTTCAGTATTTAACCCACAAAACTCCAAGAATACTGATCTTTTATTTTCTACCGAAAATACACAAATGTCTAGTTAATCCCCCAGGAAGGCCCATTATCTCAGGCATTGAATCAATATCAGCTAATCTTTCCCATTATGTAGATGGCTATTTACAAAAACATGTCCAAAATCTAAATTCCTATTTGAGAGACTCTACACAAGTGCTAAATATCCTCAGCTCACTTGAATGGGGAGAAGACATGTTTTTAGATACTTGTGACGTGACATCACTAAATACATTGATAGATCATGTCAAAGGTTTGGAGGCAGTTAATTATTTTTTAAAACAAGATAAGGATATGATAGAGATGCATAGAAACTTTATCATTAAAAGCATTAAGTTTATCTTGGAAAACAACTATTTTTCCTTTAATGAAAGGTTCTATCTCCAAATAGAGGGAACAGCTATAAGTACAAGGTTTGCACCTAGCTATGCCAATCTCTTTATGGGATCTTGGGAGGCCGAACGTTTTGGCACAGGCAGGTATGGTGCAAACCTTGTACTCTACAAGAGATATATAGATGACCTGCTATTAATATGGAAAGGTCCTGAACAAAAATAATTATGGTTTAAACTTTACTCATAACTATAGTAAGACCACAGTCACTTTCTTGGATTTGGAAATAATGTCCATTAATAATCAAATAGAGACCAAAACACATTTTAAAAAACATTCCTATAGGTCAATTCCTGAGGATACGCAAAAATTGCTCTAGAACAATAGACTTTGAAGAACAGGTAGGCACACTGGTAGAGAGATTTAATTCTAGAGGCTATAATGTGGAGAATACTAACAAGGCACGAGAAAGAGCTAAAGATTCAAATAGAGAGTCACTATTGGTATATAAAGAAAAAATCAGTAACCAAAGCGATATACTGAAAATACCATTTGTAACTGATTATCATGTTGATTACAACTTAATTAAGAGAATTGTAAAAAAACACTGGCACCTAATTAAAGAGGATAATATTTTAGGGGAAAAAATATCCAATAACCCAAGCTTTGTCTTTAAAAAAGCCACTAATTTAAAATCAATTTTAGCACCCAGTGAACTAAAGAAACAGAAGAAAAAAGTGATTATACAGAAAGATCTAAAAGGGCAAAGATTGGCAGTTTTTTTTTCCATGTTATTCATGTAAAGCTTGCGGCCACAGTAGCAAAGTAAAAATGATACAGATTAATAATTCAAAAGATATTTTCCAAATCAAAGAGATAATAAGTTGTACACATAAAGGTATAATATACATTTTAAAATGCACCTGCAATCTTTTTTACTTTGGGGAAGCGAAGAGGGCCGTTAGGGACAGAATCAGAGTACATCTTTGTAACATCGAGAATGGTGTTGAAGATACACATCTATATAAACATTTTAAAACTGTTCATAAAGGTAACACAAAAGACATTTCTTATTGGGGGATCCAAAAGGTAAAACAACATTGGAGAGGTGGAGACATACAAAAGAAATTATTACTTAAGGAAGCTGAACTTATCTTTAAATATGACACTCTATTTCCTAAAGGTCTAAACTCTGAGCTAGACATATCACCTTTCCTTTTAGATTAGATAGCAGCATATATTAAAATTAATTATTGAAGACAATAAACTTTTTTACACACAAAGAATATATCTGTCACGTAATATATAATATATATCACTTAATCACATATGGTTCTATTCCAGAAGTTTTTTTTTACTTTGAGAAAGTCCAAGATAATAATAGATCTTATTTTATATACCTTAGGTATGTAGTAAAAATATTTTTTCATGCACACTATTATACATTGTTTCATATACCTTAGACATTGTGACAGACCCTTCAGTCAGGACTGAAAGTGTTAACTTTATTTTCTAACCACAAGTGGCTGGCTCCAGCTACAATCTAATTAATGCTTAGCATTCTATTGTTTGATCACCCCCAGAGAGAAACGCCTAAGTGATAAGGAGAGTCAAGAGTGTCCTGTGGTTGAAGTGTTTAAGTAATATAATCCTATTGTATCATGTCAAGGGCGCTTCTCCCTTTTATCTAATGTACAACATTCTTTCAACCCCCATCTGAGGGGGGGTCAGACCTGCATAAATACTAGGCATAGCCTTTTAATAAATGTCATTCTGTTTTAAACCTGAAACTGGCTGGGTTGTGAATTGCTGATTGTCTATGCAGGACATTGTTCATCTGGGGTTAACCCTTGGTACACAGTTGGTACCGTAACATTGGTGGCAAGCGACGGGAGAATCCTTATCGCCCAGAAGAGCAACTACACAAGCCAGTAACCTCAGGAAGAGGGGGATTATTACAATACTGACTAAGATGGAAAGAGTACCAGGGACAGAAGGAACCAATGGGCCCAGCATAGCAGACAGAACCCCTGAAGAAGCAAGTTTTGACCGGGCTGTCAAAATAAGACTGGCACATTATGGCCCCAACCCATCTGCGGAAATTATCGACCGGGTCATAGCAGCTGTGGAGGCCAACCTACTTCGCCAAAGCGGCGCTGCAGCAAACCCATTGGAAAAGAGAAAAGTAAATTTTGCAGCTTTTAAAAACTTCCTGGAAACAGAAGGAGAGATTGATGGGTACCTTGCGGATTTTGAGAGGCAATGTGCACTACACAAGGTACCCGCAGAGGACTGGGTCATGATATTATCCGGAAAATTATCCGGCCGGGCCAGTGAGGCTTTTCGGGCCATTCCAGATGAGGAAGTCAGGGATTATAATACTGTAAAAGAGGCTCTGCTCTCCAGGTATGCGGTTACACCGGAGGCATACCGGAGGCGGTTCAGAGACACTGTTAAATTGGCTGGTGATTCCTACCTTGAGTGGGCATGTAAGGTGCACCGCACAGCAGCTCACTGGATAGCGGGGTGCCAAGCCGTATCTGGGGAAGAGGTGCTGCAGCTATTCCTGTTGGAACATTGCTTCGACAAGTTACCCGCAGGAGTTCGAGAGTGGGTTCGGGACCGTAAACCCTCCACCCTGCATGAAGCGGCTCGCTTGGCAGATGAGTATACGGATGCCCGCAAACTGGACACTGCTACCACTAAGCCCCCTGCCAGAGTGGAGTACAGACCCCCAGTCACCCCAGCACCTGCCAGTTACCAACCCCCAGCGCACCGCTATACCACACGGTCTCGGGCCACGAACTACCCTCAGAGAGCCTGGTTCAATTCGCGGGGCTACTCACAACCTATTCGGTGCTTTGGATGTAAGCAACTAGGGCACAAAAGACCAGAGTGTCCCCTAAACGCAGCGAACCAAGCACAGTCCTGGAGAAGACCCGCTAGCGGAATCCCACGTAATCCTCAGCCTGCGGCCCGCTATGTAGAGGCGCAAGAATGCTGGGGCATCCTACATGAGGCAGACCTTGTGCAAGCTGCCCACCGGAATAACCGGCAACTGGTTAAAGTGAATGGGAAGGAGGTCAGTGGTCTACGGGATACTGGTGCTACCATGACCTTGCTTCGAAAGAACTTGGTGTCTGAGAAACAGCACACAGGAGACACTGTGGCTGTGAGGGTAGCAGGGGGCACTGTGTTCCGCCTGCCTGTTGCCAGGGTGCATTTGGATTGGGGAGGGGGCGCTAGACCTGTGAATGTGGGGGTCATGAAGGATTTACCAGCTGATGTTCTCCTTGGAAATACCTTGGTCCCCCTTGTTTCTGCCTATGCTCCCATGGGTCCCGCTGATGTTAACCCTGTGACTACCCGTGCTCAGATCCGTGCAGCAGAGACTGACCCCCCTGCTGCTAAGCCCCAGGACGCTGAGCTCAGTAAATCTCTATCCGCTATTGATATGTGGGAGTCACGTTACAATGCGCTGATGAAGGAGAAGAGTCACGTAGAGGATAAAATGGTCACGTTAAATAATCATGTAACAGTGCTAGCGGGAGAGAAGAGGAGTGCAGAGGAAAAAGCACGTTTAGAACAGGAATCTCTGCTAGACAAGCTGCACCGACAGACTGCAGAAAACACCAGCTTGAGAGTGGAACATGAAACATTAAGGACAAACTTAGTGACACTGGAGGAGAAGCTGACGCTGGCTCATAGGGAGGTGCAGCAACTCAAGGGCACCCTATGTCAGTATGAAGGGATTGTGGATACCTATAAAGAGCAGGTACAAAAACCACGTAAAGAAGCCGATGATATTTTGAAGGACTGTTTAGCCCTAGTCAGGGCACTGAAGAGGTTGAACCCTTATTTATACAGACAGGGATTCTCTCTCATAACGGGAATACAGATGGATTATCCCAGCAAACTGACATGCCTACCACCCCTTAGTCCGGTCATCCCCAGGTTGACCCGCAAAAGGGTCAAGCCGGGTCTGCCGGAGTGTTCCACAAGGGGGGAGCTATGTGACAGACCCTTCAGTCAGGACTGAAAGTGTTAACTTTATTTTCTAACCACAAGTGGCTGGCTCCAGCTACAATCTAATTAATGCTTAGCATTCTATTGTTTGATCACCCCCAGAGAGAAACGCCTAAGTGATAAGGAGAGTCAAGAGTGTCCTGTGGTTGAAGTGTTTAAGTAATATAATCCTATTGTATCATGTCAAGGGCGCTTCTCCCTTTTATCTAATGTACAACATTCTTTCAACCCCCATCTGAGGGGGGGGTCAGACCTGCATAAATACTAGGCATAGCCTTTTAATAAATGTCATTCTGTTTTAAACCTGAAACTGGCTGGGTTGTGAATTGCTGATTGTCTATGCAGGACATTGTTCATCTGGGGTTAACCCTTGGTACACAGTTGGTACCGTAACAGACATAGACCTTAGTTATGTGATAATATGATTTTTTCATGCACATTAATAAAATGTTTTAATAAGAATGTTTATTTTTGCACATATTAAAATTATAACTTATGTTTTGAAGTAGTAAAGCACTTAATGATATATAATACCTCCTCTAACTAAGAAGACCAAAGGACTCTCTGCAAAAAAATGAGAATGTTTTGTCTTAATAACCGCAAATGAAGGAGACCAAATGAAGGAAGGTAGTAAAGCTTGTCTGATTATTCAATACCACCTTAATTCTGAGGAATGGATGATTAACCAATGAGGTTGGAGCTGTACCTTTAAAAAAGAAGGTGTTACACGGTCAAACTTATTCTTGATAAAGCTCTTGGAGAGAGTGAAACGTGTTGAATTGTGGGACTGTGTACCTTCTATCTGAAAGTTTTATTGCACAAACAAGAATCTTGTTCTCATATTGATTCATTTGTTTCAACTATCTCATCTACAGAACCTGCGTGCATAGCACTAAGGGCAGGTGAAGTCTGGATAATAATATACCCCTCAGCCTGTTTACACACTAAGAAGTGGAGTTCTAATGGTATTCCTTCTCTGTGTCGGCTTGGAAGTCGGAGCTGATTGGTAGGGCTGAGACGAGCCCCCGGAGTGTGGGCTGTGACGTCAGACGCCCAAAGTCACAAGGAACTACTCATGAGCATCCAGGCCGCGGGACGCACAGGACACTATTTCCTTTCAGGACAACAACATTTCTAAGGTACAATCCTACATTAATAACAGGAACGTCGTTTTTTAAATACCATCTATTGGCTAGATGCTGAAAAGATATCTGACATTTTAAGCTTTACTACCTATACCTAATCTGGGATAACAGCGCTTTCCCTTTTTAACACTGCTGGATCCAATGGACTCTGTTCTACATACTAATGTGAAACCTTTTTCATTTAACATTTAAAGTGCTTTAACTTAGCGTGTGTTTGGTGCATATTTATATAGACCAAATCCAGTTAGCCTGTGGTTTAGTTTTCCAGCCAATCCGCTGTGTATTATTTTAGATACGATCTTGAGCATAGATAAAATTGTTGTACATATGTATCTAATGTGACATAGATAATTGTTGTACATATATATCAAATGTGACATCGATATTGGGTTTGATTGTCTTTACTTATCGACTGCTTGTGACTTTTACACACGAGGTAACCTCTTTTTTATATATTCTGTATCTGTTATGCCCAACAATTTAGCCTAACTTGAACATGTTGACTTTTTATTTTTAACTCTTTAACTCTTTTTTATATTATCTTTAGAGACGTCTCTATAGCTTCATTATATTTTTATGCACTTAAGAATAAATTATTTTAACTTTTCTATTGGGTTTGATACTTTTATTATATTCTTTGCATATATATGTATTATCAGTTTCTAGCTGGTTATCTTTAGCTTTGAGCGCCCATACACCCCTTTCTGTGTTCATATATAGTGATGTCGCGAAAATAAAAATTTGGGTTCGCGAACGGCGAACGCGAACTTCCGCAAATGTTCGCGAACCGGCGAAACGCCATAGACTTCAATAGGCAGGCGAATTTTAAAACCTACAGGGACTCTTTCCGGCCACAATGGTGATGGAAAAGTTGTTTCAAGGGGACTAACACCTGGACTGTGGCATGCCGGAGGGGGATCCATGGCAAAACTCCCATGGAAAATTACATAGTTGATGCAGAGTCTGGTTTTAATCCATAAAGGGCATAAATCACCTAACATTCCTAAATTGTTTGGAATAACGTGCTTTAAAACATCAGGTATGATGCTGTATCGATCAGGTAGTGTAAGGGTTACGCCCGCTTCACAGTGCGCAGTGTAGGTGATATACCTGCCCTGACCATGCTTTGCAGACCAGGTATCAGTGGTCAGATGGACCCTTGCCCCAACACTGTGAGCCAGACATGCCATTATAGCAGACTTATATGGCTTTGGCGTTGCTTTTTGGTAATTAGAAGGCTGCTAAATGCCACTGCGCACCACACGTGTTTTATGCCCAGCAGTGAAGGGGTTAATTAGGGAGCATGTAGGGAGCTTGTAGAGTTAATTTTAGCTTAAGTGTAGTGTAGTAGACAACCCAAAGTATTGATCTAGGCCCATTTTGGTATATTTAATGCCACCATTTCACCGCCAAACGCGATCAAATAATTTTTTTTTTTCACTTTTTCACAATCTTTATGTTTCTCACAGAAATTATTTACAAACAACTTATGCAATTATGGCATAAATGGTTGTAAATGTTTCTCTGGGATCCCCTTTGTTCAGAAATAGCAGACTTATATGGCTTTGGCGTTGCTTTTTGGTAATTAGAAGGCAGCTAAATGCCACTGCGCACCACACGTGTTTTATGCCCAGCAGTGAAGGGGTTAATTAGGGAGCATGTAGGCAGCTTGTAGAGTTAATTTTAGCTTAAGTGTAGTGTAGTAGACAACCCAAAGTATTGATCTAGGCCCATTTTGGTATATTTAATGCCACCATTTCACCGCCAAATGCGATCAAATAAAAAAAAAAATGTTCACTTTTTCACAAACTTTAGGTTTCTCACAGAAATTATTTACAAACAACTTATGCAATTATGGCATAAATGGTTGTAAATGCTTCTCTGGGATCCCCTTTGTTCAGAAATAGCAGACTTATATGGCTTTGGCGTTGCTTTTTGGTAATTAGAAGGCTGCTAAATGCCACTGCTCACCACACGTGTTTTATGCCCAGCAGTGAAGGGGTTAATTAGGGAGCATGTAGGCAGCTTGTAGAGTTAATTTTAGCTTAAGTGTAGTGTAGTAGACAACCCAAAGTATTGATCTAGGACCATTTTGGTATATTTAATGCCACCATTTCACCGCCAAATGCGATCAAATAAAAAAAAAAATTGTTCACTTTTTCACAAACTTTGTTTCTCAAAGAAATTATTTACAAACAACTTATGCAATTATGGTATAAATGGTTGTAAATGCTTCTCTGGGATCTCCTTTGTTCAGAAATAGCAGACTTATATGGCTTTGGCGTTGCTTTTTGGTAATTAGAAGGCTGTTAAATGCCACTGCGCACCACATGTGTTTTATGCCCAGCAGTGAAGGGGTTAATTAGGGAGCATGTAGGCAGCTTGTAGGGTTAATTTTAGCTTAAGCGTAGTGTAGTAGACAACCCAAAGTATTGATCTAGGCCCATTTTGGTATATTTAATGCCACCATTTCACCGCCAAATGCGATCAAATAAAAAAAAATTGTTCACTTTTTCACAAACTTTAGGTTTCTCACAGAAATTATTTACAAACAACTTATGCAATTATGACATAAATGGTTGTAAATGCTTCTCTGGGATCCCCTTTGTTCAGAAATAGCAGACTTATATGGCTTTGGCATTGCTTTTTGGTAATTAGAAGGCTGCTAAATGCCACTGCGCACCACACGTGTTTTATGCCCAGCAGTGAAGGGGTTAATTAGGGAGCATGTAGACAGCTTGTAGAGTTAATTTTAGCTTAAGTGTAGTGTAGTAGACAACTCAAAGCATTCATCTAGGCCTATTTTGGTATATTTAATGGCACCATTTCACCGCCAAATGCGATCAAATAAAAAAAAATTGTTCACTTTTTCACAAACTTTAGGTTTCTCACAGAAATTATTTACAAACAACTTATGCAATTATGGCATAAATGGTTGTAAATGCTTCTCTGGGATCCCCTTTGTTCAGAAATAGCAGACTTATATGGCTTTGGCGTTGCTTTTTGGTAATTAGAAGGCTGCTAAAGGCCACTGCGCACCACACGTGTTTTATGCCCAGCAGTGAAGGGGTTAATTAGGGAGCATGTAGGGAGCTTGTAGAGTTAATTTTAGTTTAATTGTAGTGTAGTGATGTCGCAAACTGAAAATTTTCCGTTCGCGAACGGCGGACTCGAACTTCCGCAACTGTTCGCGAACGGGCGAACCGCCATTGACTTTAATAGGCAGGCGAATTTTAAAACCCACAGGGACTCTTTCTGGCCACAATAGTGATGGAAAAGTTGTTTCAAGGGTACTAACACCTGGACTGTGGCATGCCGCAGGGGGATCCATGGCAAAACTCCCACGGAAAATTACATAGTTGATGCAGAGTCTGGTTTTAGTTTAATCTTTTATTTGTATCAAAGTATTCATTACAACAAAACAGTTTCAAACAATAATTACACTCCATTGGTCAAAACATATTACATGGCAGATTCTATATCGTATTACATGGTGGGTTCTTCAACAATCACACAGGATCCGGGTTCAGAAAGTCCACATGAAAAATTGTATGCTCACCTGAAGCGTTTCTATAATAGGCAAGACCTGATTTCAGTGTGCCAAGAACATATTTCCACATATTTCAACATCATTTTCAACAATAATTAAACTCCAATAATCAAAATAAACTACACAAAAAGTTTTTTTGGTAAGTTTGCAAAGTTCATCTGATCAAGGTACACATAGTGAGATCTATGCTTATACATCAATACTGCAATCGTAACTTCTTGTATATATCTCCTATGCCATCACTGATCCTGAGGTAAAGTTGGGCAGTCAGGTGGTTATGTCTGAGATGTATAATTGGAAATGGGACTGTGTTAGTTTGGTTCTAGTGTAATCTACTTTCCACGTTCGGCTGCCTATCAGTCCTGGCTAGTACTTATATGACTAGAAGGGCATATAGTGAGTTGGGAGTTAGACGGTGTGCTTCGTCTTGCTAGAGAGGAACTTTCCATATTCAACCTTGTGATTTGTCAATATAAATGGGCGCTGCATGAAGGACTTAGTTCTGTTTTGTGTAATAATAGGATTCCCAAAAATATAGCATTTCGGCATAGAACTCCAATCTGCCAGTTTTATAATAAAAGAATCTTTCCAGGGATAGATTCGCTTCCATTTGTGTTTTCCACATTAATAGAGTTGGAGTGGACTCAGATTTCCACATCCTCGGGATTATTTGTTTGGCACTGCATATGGCTAACTGAAATAGGGATGTGTATTGCTTAAACTGGAATTTGGGCAGGATATGGAATAAATATATCAAAGGGTCTAGAGCAATCTCATGATTTAATAACCTGCTCATTTCTTGGTTGATGTCTATCCAAAATTTTAAAATCTTAGGGCATTCCCACCAGATATGGTAAGGTGTACCTTCTCCCGAGCACTTCCTCCAGCATCTATCCGATGCTTCTGGGAATATATATTTTAATCTATGGGGAGTGAGATACCACCGAAGCAAGAATTTATAATTAGTTTCTAGTAGGGTGGCTGAATGTGCAGATTTACTGGTATGTCGAAAGATATCGAGCCACTCTTCCTCAGAGAGTGTGTATGGAAGTTCTTTATGCCAAGATACTATTGTAGAAGTTTGTTTGGGGTCAGAGGGTGTGAGTAGGATTTGGTATAAGGTGGATATAACATGGGCTGGAGGTGAGCTGAGAGTGCAAAGTTTTTCGAAAGGGGTACGGTCTCTTGTTGTGTGGTGTTTAAGTTTATGGGTGTGCACGAAATGTTTGAGTTGTAGATATTTAAACCAGTCAGTGAATTGTGTGATTCCCAAGTCCACTAATTGTTGTTTAGATATCAATTTGTTCGCCTCTAATAGTGTATACAGTGGGAGGAGGTTGTCTAGGCTGTTCTGTGATTTAGGCGTAGCTAACATCCCTGTTGGGAAGTCTGGGTTGGACAAAACAGTCGTCAGGGGAGAGGGGATAGTTGAGATATGTGGGTTTCCAGCTATAGTCCGAGACCAAACGGCAAATGTTTCTCGTATTATAGGGTAGATTTTTATCAAGGCTGGGTGGTTCCCATTCGGTTGCCAACAGTATGCACCGAGTTGGGGGAATCTAGTCAAGTCGTGTTCTAACAGCAACCAAATCTTGTTATATTTGTTAGGGGTTGTGCACCAGTCTATCAGTCTCTTTAAAAAGACTGCTGTTCGATACTTAACTACGTCTGGTACTCCTAAACCCCCGTATATTTTTGATAGGTAAAGAGTTGTTCTAGCTATTCTAGGAGGTTTCTTTTTCCAGATATACGAATTCATCACAGACTGGAGTCTATTAAGGTAGGTATCTGAGAGCGGTATGGGGACCGTTTGGAACAAGTAAAGGATCTTGGGGAGTATGGTCATTTTGGCTACCCCTATCCTGCCTAGCCAGGATATATTTTTATTTAGCCACGCAGATGTGTCTCTAGTTAGAATATTTAAGAGTGGTTCATTATTCAGTTCAAATAGTTGTTGTACAGTACTAGCGAGGTGAACCCCCAGATACTTCAGTGAGGACCTCTGTATTTGGTATGGTACCTGTGAACTTAGTGTTTGGATGTCAGTCTCATTTAAATTTATGGGGAGCAATTCAGATTTATGTTTATTAACTAAATAATTAGAATGGAGGCCAAACTCTTCCAGTGTGCTCCGTGCCGCAGGTAGGGATATATTTGGATGAGTTAGTGTCAGTAGTAGGTCGTCTGCATAAAGTGCCAATTTATGATGGGTGGAGTTTATAGTAAGTCCAGTTATTGCAGGATTGTCACGTAATTTAGTAGCAAGAATTTCCATTGAGAGAACGAATAATAAGGGTGACAAAGGGCATCCTTGTCTAGTACCGTTTAAAATGGGGAAAGAGTTGGAAAGTGTACCATTAATTTTAATCTTGGCAGTGGGGTTAGTGTAAAGGGCTAGAATTTTTTGAATAAAACTGTCTGGGAAACCAAATTTCTGTAGAGTAACTTTTAAAAAGGTCCAGTCTAGTCTGTCAAAGGCTTTTTCAGCGTCGGTCGAAAGTAAAATAAAGGGAATGTCATGTATAGCTGCATATTGCATAAGGTGCAAGACTTTTACAGTGTTGTCTTTAGCTTCTCTCTGCGGCACGAAGCCCACCTGATCCGGATGGATCAATGAAGGGAGTACTTTATTAATTCTGGTGGATAGAATTTTAGCATATATCTTAATATCTATATTCAGGAGAGATATTGGGCGGTAGTTTGATGCAATAGTCGGGTCTTTACCTGGTTTCGGTATAAGTGTAACTACTGCCTCAAGCATAGAGGAGGGTAGCCCATGAGATTCACCAATATAATTAAAAACTAAAAGTAGATGTGGGATCAAAAGATGTTTAAATTTTTTGTAATAACCGCTAGTGAGGCCATCAGGTCCAGGGCTTTTCCCCTGTTTTAATGAGTTTATAGCATTGGTAATCTCTTCAGCGGTTATTGCTGAGTCAAAGGGGCTAAGATCTTCTGCTGTTAGTTTAGGTAGGGTAACAGTATCCAAGTACTTGCAACAGTCGTTAAAATGTGTTTTATTATTCCTGTGCAGCGTCAAGTTATATAACATGGTATAGTAATCTCTAAAGATTTCTGTTATCTTCTTAGTCTCTACCGTTAATCCACCAGAAGGGTCTCGTAACATAGGAATATAGTGGGCCGATTGTTTGGTTTTAAGTGCTCTTGCTAAGAGTTTCCCGGGCCTATTTCCCTCCAGAAAAAATTTCTGTTGTAATTTTAGTGCTTGTTTCTGGGCTGCTAATTCTAGAAATTTTTGAAGTTTCAGCTTAGCTTGATCCCGTAATGATTTTAGGGAGTCGTCATGCAGATTGTCCTTATATAAGTTCTCTGCATTTTGATAAGAAGCAGTGAGGTCTATTTGTTGTGATCTATTACTTTTATTTTGCATGGCTTTAATTTTTATCATTTCACCCCTGATGACACACTTATGAGCCTCCCAGAGTGAGAATGGGTTTATATTTGGGGTGTTATTGTGCTCAAAGTAGTCCACTATCGACTTCTCTACTTGTTGTAATATTGGTAGTTCATTGAGTATAGTGTCATCAAATTGAAATGGTTTAAAAGGGAGTGAGGTCCAGTGCAACCTACACACAACTGCCGAGTGGTCGGACCAGCTAGTCGGGGTGAGGTCTGATGAGGTCACTGAGGAGATGGTGTTATGGTCTGTAAATATGTAATCTATACGGGAGTGAGTGTTCTGTGGTGCTGAGTAATAGGTAAATTTCTTATTATTCGGATGTTGAACTCGCCAGACATCATGGATTCCTAGTAATGTCAGGTCATCCCTAATGGACCTAAGTGATTTTTTCGACACCAGTGATTGTGCAGTAGAACTATCCATCATTGGATTCAGCTGGGTATTTAAGTCGCAGCCTACAATGAGGGACCCCTTGTAAAAGGCTAAAATGTTATTAGTTATCCTGCGAAAGAAAGGGGCTTGGTGTGTGTTGGGGGCATAAATATTGACCAAAGTAATTGGTTTCCCTTGAAGTAGTCCCCCCAGGGCCAGATATCTCCCCTCATTATCCCCATCTGTTTGTTGGACATGGAACTGTAATGAGTTATGAAGTAGGATACTGACTCCCGAGTTTTTTTTGGATGGGTGACTGCTGTGATAGTGTCTGGTGTATGTGGATGCAAAAAATCCTGGTTCTTGTCCTGCTATGTAGTGCGTCTCCTGCAAAAATAGGATGTCTGCTTGTCTATGCTTAATGTCAGTGAATGCTATTCGTCTTTTGTGAGGTGTGTTGAACCCCCTTACATTTTGTGTCATACACACAATTGTTGTTTTGTCAGTCATTATATGTTTAATGGGTCAATATCTGCTTGACTGCTAGGTCTATCTATGAGACTGTGCGAACCAATCAATAATAGTGTAGAAGGTGCATATACCTGGAGTTTGTTGATTACGGGTAGATAGCGTGTAAACAAAAATATCAATTTGAACAATGATGATTCAAACTTAAACCATGAAAACAATAACAAAAACAACAACAAAAACAATAACAAATAACAAATGGTTTGACATAACATGTCACAATTCAGGGGGAAATTAGTTTGCCCCTAGTAATAACTTATAGTAAATTTATGAACAATTACAAGGACATTATAACATTTATCGACTAATAATATAGGACTATATCAATTATTTATGCAATGTTCAGTCTCTTTACCTGAAAGTCCAGCAAATAAGAATTATGCTAATGTTCATAGTGAAATGAGGAGACAGAAGATTTAACATTTAGATAACATGGATTTATCTCACCCAGTCAGTTCCTATCAGCGTCATCCTGGATTATCCACATGTGTAAGGTCTTGGGAGTTCTTTGGTCTTTTACTTTTCCGCTGCTGCCATTGTGCTTTAGGAGGTCTCGTTGGTTTGGATGCCACTGCTGATTCTGCATCTTCTCTTGATATTGTTGGTTGGGGGGTTCTATCCCCAGGGCCGCACATAATTCTGGTATATCGTCCAAAGTTTTACATGACAGCTTATTGCCACCATGGGAGATGTTAATAGAGCATGGAAAGCCCCATCGATATGGTATTCCTTTAGCTCTGAGAAGCATTGTTAAATGTTGGTATTCTTTTCGCCTTTGCAGAGTACGAGGGGCCAGATCTGTGAATATTTGCAGGTGGCAGTTCTGGAAATTGATATCCTTAATTCATCTTGCTGCTTTCATGATGTCTTCTTTGGCCTGGAAATGTGTCAGCTTGAGAATAATATCTCTTGGAAGTGCTTGGTCTGAAGGCTTTGGTCTTAGAGCTCTATGAGCTCTATCCATGGATAGGTCTGTGGTAGAAGTGGGGCCCAGTAGAAAAGAGAAGAGGCCTTTAAGGAATTCAGGAATCGTGTTGGGCAAGATTGTTTCTGGGATCCCTCTAACACGAAGATTCTGCCGTCGCTCTCTATTCTCTAAGTCTTCTAGTTTATCTTGCAGTTGTAAAAGCATTGAATCGTGTACATTAGCTGTAGTTTGCAGGTTAGAGATTTCGTGACTCATAAACTCATTATCTTCTTCTAGGGCTTCTACCCTATTACCAATTTCTGACATATATTTTCTTAGGTTGGCTAGTTCCTCTTTTATGCAATCTCTAACCTTGACAACTATATTATCCAGATCATGTTTAGATGGTATAGTGGCCAAAAAGGATTTAGATATCTGCACAGATTCTTCCATATCACTATCCTCACTGTCTGAGGGTGACATCTCAGGTCTCTGTGGTGTGGCTTGTTCAGATAGAATAGACTGTGAGGTTTCTGCAGGTCTAAAGAAAGAGCTCACTGAGTGTTTTGTTGCAGCAGGTTTTTTTGTATCTCTGCCCGGTTTGACTATCTTTTTTGGTGACATTTTCATGCAGTGCTATAGCCAGGTTCCTTTCCCTTAGTTCGTTATCACTTTTACCCACTAAAAATTAGACCAGGATAGAGGAACAGTTCTTATAATGATGATTGGAGAGTATGTTAGAAATCTCCCTCAGTGGTTGTGAGCTGTGATTATATTAAATGAGGCAGTATGTCAGCATGGCCTGTACTACGCACCTCTTCAGTACTCAGGCAATTAATATGTGCTTTATAGTGAATTTAGGCAAGCAGCAAAAACCATCTGTTGTTGCAGTGATTAGAAGATGACAAAACTTTCCCTGTATCTATACCGTGCTTACTTTTCCAAATCCCAGTCTCTATTATTAAGTAGCTGCTTTTCAAGTCACAGTTCATATGAGACTAAACGTTGGCAAATATGTATTAATAGTAGATATATTCAATCAGTTTGATGCCTATGGTGATGGATTCATTTATGCTCTCATGCAGCGTGTCACATCTCAGCGTTGTGGAGATGGCGGTTATGATAGGATCCGCATCAATAACACCTCACTTGATCCGCATTCTACAGTCAGGCATTACCTATATTCCAGTGTCTCCTCCGGGGTCCTTTGCTTCAAGTCTCTAGTTGGCATAGGAATCCGGAGGGTTCCGGTGTTACATTTTACCCTCAGGCTGCAAAGATGGCGGCCGCGATTTAGGCCTCAATCCTTAGTGGCATCAAAGATCTAGCTATAGCAGTTTTGGTCGCCTCTTTTCAGGTCTCCATCCGATCCGGAGGTGATTTGAGAGTATTGCGCCTCCGGTCTGTGCTCAAATGCCCCCGTAACAGCTATCTTGGGCAATTTTTGGTCGGAGCTCACATTAAAGTGCGGCCATCCGTCTCGCCAGCCAGCTCCGCCCCCCCCCCCGCAGAGTCTGGTTTTAATCCCTAAAGGGCATAAATCACCTAACATTCCTAAATTGTTTGTAATAACGTACTTTAAAACATCAGGTATGATGTTGTATCGATCAGGTAGTGTAAGGGTTACGCCCGCTTCACAGTGACAGACCAAACTCCCCATTTAACGCACCGCAAACAACCACAAACAGTCCATTTGCACAACCACGAGATAGATAGATTTGATAGATACATATATACATAGATTAGATAGATAGATCAATAGATGCAATATACATTTTGATAGATACCATAGATAGATACATGATAGATAGATAGATTTGATAGATAAATAGATAGATTTGATAGATATATAATTTCCCAGACAGAGAATTACAAGACGTGTGGTCTGTGACCCATGGTAAGGTTCCCAGAGGCAGTTGCGGCGCCAGGGGACGTGTATATGGCATGGATTTTAGGAACCGGGAGATGGAAAAAGATGCTTGGTCGGTCCTCCTACTTCAAATTTGGGGCACTGCGCGTGCAATCTACTGTGCCACCAGATATGAGTGGTGTGTTAAGCAGTACTATTCTGATCAGTTTAATACCTGTTACTCCCCCTATCGGGGGAGGTGTATATGGCATGGATTTTAGGAACCGGGAGATGGAAAAAGATGCTTGGTCGGTCCTCCTACTTCAAATTTGGGGCAATGCGTGTGTAATCGTGGCCGGACCTTTAGCCGACGGACATTTGGCCGAAACACAAGTGGCTGTCACAAAACAGTCCGGCCACGAGATAGATAGATTTGATAGATAGATACATAGATTAGATAGATCAATAGATGCAATATACATTTGATAGATACGATAGATAGTTAGATAGATTTGATTGATAAATAGATAGATTTGATAGATAATTTCCCAGACAGAGAATTACAAGACGTGCGGTCTGGGACCCATGGTAAGGTTACTTCCTTTTGCACAATCGAGTACAGGTTGGGGATTGCCTTTTGTGCAAAGAAATTTTGGCCGGGTACCTTCCACTGCGGTGTCCCCTATCAGGGGATGTGTATATGGCATGGATTTTAGGAACCGGGAGATGGAAGCAGATGCTTGGTCGGTCCTCCTACTTCAAATTTGGGGCACTGCGCGTGCAATCTAATGTGCCACCAGATAGGAGTGTTGTGTTAAGTAGTACTATTCCTATCAGTTTAATCCTGTTAAGTGTCTTCTTTTTGGTTTTGTTTTTGAAGCCACAGTGCAGCACCACAGGCCAGAAAAATTTGGCATGTACACATGCCTGAAAAATTAGGTATTGTTGCAGCCGCTGCTGTAGCAGCGGCCAGAAAAATTGATGTTTGTTTCCCAGGCAGAAAGTGCCCTAAAACATTGCGGCTTGAACCCTAGTTGGTGGCGGATAAGTCACGCAAGTCATCCGGCATTTGAAGATAAAATACAGCAGCGTGTGGACCATTTTTAGCCGAAGGCAGCTCATCTCATCAGGCCTTTTTTACTCGAATGTATCGCCCAATGTCAGACCCTTCGGGATCCATCCCTCATTCATCTTAATAAAGGTGAGGTAATCTAGACTTTTTTGACCTAGGCGACTTCTCTTCTCAGTGACAATACCTCCTGCTGCACTGAAGGTCCTTTCTGACAGGACACTTGAAGCGGGGCAGGCCAGAAGTTCTATTGCAAATTGGGATAGTTCAGGCCACAGGTCAAGCCTGCACACCCAGTAGTAAAGGGGTTCATCGCTCCTCAGAGTGTCGAGATCTGCAGTTAAGGCGAGGTAGTCTGCTACCTGTCGGTCGAGTCGTTCTCTGAGGGTGGACCCCGAAGGGCTGTGGCGATGCATAGGAGTTAAAAAGCTCTGCATGTCCTCCATCAACAACACGTCTGTAAAGCGTCCTGTCCTTGCCGGCGTGGCCTGTTAGATTCACGTTGTGCTGTGACATCACCCTTATACGCTGTGTAAAGCATACTTTTTAATTTATTTTGGAAATGCTGCATCCTTTCCGACTTGTTTTAATTCGGTAACATTTCTGGCACTTTATGCTTATACCGGGGGTCTAGTAGCGGGGACACCAAGTACAGGTCGTTCTCCTTTTGCTTTTTTATACGAGGGTCACAACAGCATGAAAGACCCCATTTGCACAAGGTTGGATGCCGAGCTACTCATGTCCCTTTCCTCATCCTCAGTGATGTCACTGAAGGTATGTTCTTCCCCCCAGCCACGTACAACACCACGGGTACCAGATAGGTAACAATGAGCACCCTTGGATGCCTGTTGTGGTTGGTCTTCCTCCTCCTCCTCAAAGCCACATTCCTCCTCTGACTCCTCTTCCTCACAATCCTCTTCCAGCGTTGCCGCAGGTCCAGCAAGCGATGCTGATAAGGTTGTTTCTGGTGGTGATGGTGACCACAACTCTTCCTCTTCACGCTCATCTACGGCTTGATCCAGCACTCTTCGCAGGGCACGCTCCAGGAAGAAAACAAATGGTATGATGTCGCTGATGGTGCCTTCGGTGCGACTGACTAGGTTTGTCACCTCCTCAAAAGTACCCATGAGCCTACAGGCATTGCGCATGAGCGCCCAGTAACGTGGAAAAAAAATTTCCAGCTCCGCAGAGGCTGTCCTAGCACCCCGGTCATACAAATACTTGTTAACGGCTTTTTCTTGTTGGAGCAGGCGGTCGAACATTAGGAGTGTTGAATTCCAACGTGTCGGGCTGTCGCAAATCAAGCGCCTCACTGGCATGTTGTTTCGCCGCTGGATATTGGAAAAGTGCGCATGGCCGTGTAGGAATGCCTCAAATGGCCACACACCTTCCTGGCCTGCTTCAGGATGTCCTGTAAGCCTGGGTACTTATGCACAAAGCATTGTACGATCAGATTACACACATGTGCCATGCACTGCACATGTGTCAACTTGCCCAATTTCAGTGCCGCCACCAAATTACTTCCATTGTCAGAAACCACTTTGCCGATCTCCAGTTGGTGCGGAGTCAGCCATTGATCCACCTGTGCGTTCAGGGCGGACAGGAGTGCTAGTCCGGTGTGACTCTCTGCTTTCAGGCAAGTCAACCCCAATACAGCGTGACACTGCCGTATCCGGGATGTGGAATAGTACCTGCGGAGCTGTGGGGGTGCCGTTGATGTGGAGCAAGATGCAGCAGCAGAAGAGGACTCAGCCGAGGAGGTTATGGAAGAGGATGGAGTAGGAGGAGTAGAGGAGGTGGCAGCAGGCCTGCCTGCAAGTCGTGGCGGTGTCACCAACTCCTCCTCTGCAGAGCCACGTATTCCATGCTTGGCAGCCGTCAGCAGGTTTACCCAATGCGCAGTGTAGGTGATATACCTGCCCTGACCATGCTTTGCAGACCAGCTATCAGTGGTCATATGGACCCTTGCCCCAACACTGTGTGCCAGACATGCCATTACTTCCTTTCGCACAATCGAGTACAGGTTGGGGATTGCCTTTTGTGAAAAGAAATTTCGGCCGGGTACCTTCCACTGCGGTGTCCCAATACACAAGCCAGCTGTCAGACGCCGGGCAAGGGGGTGACTTTTTAACATTGGTTTCTTACGCTCAAACATGTCCTTGACAGACACCTGACTGTGGGCAGATGAGCAGGAACTGCTCCGGAAGAGAGACGGAGTGGCGGATGGTTGAGAGGGGGCAAGGAGGACAGCAGTGGTTGACGTGGCTGAAGATGCTGGACCAGGAGGAGGATGGCGGCTTTGAGTTTGTGTGCTGCTTCTACTCATGTGTTGATCCCATAGGCGTTTGTGATGTGCGATCATGTGCCTTCGCAAAGCAGTTGTACCTAGGTGGGTGTTGCACTTCCCACGACTCAGTTTCTTTTGGCACAGGTTGCAAATGGCATCACTGTTGTCAGAGGCAGACACACACAAACAATGCCACACTGCTGAGCTCTGCAATGATGGCATTCTGGTGGTGGCAACAGCATGCGTTGATTGGCGTGCTGTCTGACTGACCCCGGGTGCCGATGCATGCTGTCTGACTGTGCCACTAGCTCCTTGTGACGACCTCCCCCTGCTTCCAACTCGTCTCCTCCTCCTCCTCTCTGTCTCCCCATCTGAACTTTCCCCCTGTTCTTCTTCTCTTCTAGCAGGCACCCACGTGACATCCACGGACGCATCGTCATCATCAACCGCTTCACTTGTATCTGACAAATCAACAAAGGAAGCAGCAGCGGGTACAACATCATCATCATCACACCGTACGTCCATGTCTGTAATGCTGCCTGACTGAGACATATCACTGTTATCTACATCCTCTGTCAATGATGATTGCACATCACTCATTTCTTCCAACTGATGTGTAAAAAACTCCTTTGACACATCAAGTGAAGCAGCTGTGGTGCCAGTGTTGGTGGTGGCAGCAGCCGGGTGAGTGGCGAGAGGTGCCCGCAGATAAGCTGGAGGAGGATGGTGCGTCAAGGTTCGGAGCAGAAGCTATAGAATATTGGGTGTCATGTGTTAAAAAGTCAACTTTGTCCTCCTCAGAACTTTTCGATATTATGGGACGTGGCCTCTGAACACTAGGCATTATTCTATGGCCAAAGGGAATCACAGCACCACGACCATGACGGCACCTGCGGGGTGGCCTGCCTCTGCCTGTCATTTTTTTTTTAAATGTACACTTACACTACTATTAAACAAGATATGAGTGGTGGCACTGGGCAAGTGGGCACAGTATATGCTGTGAGCCGGACACAAAAAAGCAGACTGATGTTTGACAGTCCAAAAAGTTTTTATTTTTTTAAATGTACACTTACACTACTATTAAACAAGATAAGAGTGTGGGCACAGTATATGATGTGAGCCTGGCACACACACAGGCAGGCAGGCAACTGCAATTAGATTACACAAGCAGACTGATGTTTCACAGTGAAAAAAGTTTTTTTTTTTTAATTATTTACACTACTGTTACACCAGATATGAGTGGTGGCACTGGGCAAGTGGGCCGGGCACACACGTTGGCAGGTAGGAAAATGCAATTAGAATTACACTAGCAGACTGATGTTTCACAGTCAAAAAAGTTTTTTTTTTTTAAATTATTTACACTACTGTTACACCAGATATGAGTGGTGGCACTGGGCAAGTGGGCCTGGCACACATGCTTGCAGGCACGTAACTGCAATTAGATTACACTAGCAGACTGATGTTTCAAAGTCAAAAAAGTTTTTTTTTTAAAAAATTATTTACACTTCTGTTACACTAGATATGAGTGGTGGCACTGGGCTAGTGGGCAGGGCACACACGTTGGCAGGCAGGCAACTGCAATTAGATTACACTAGCAGACTGATGTTTCACAGTCAAATTTTTTTTTTAAATTTACACTACTGTTACAACAGATATGAGTGGTGGCCCTAGTTGTCAAGTGGGCCTGGCACACACGCTGGCAGGCAGGCAACTGCAATTAGATTACACTAGCAGACTGATGTTTCACAGTCAAATTTTTTTTAAAATTTACACTACTGTTACAACAGATATGAGTGGTGGCACTAGTTGGCAAGTGGGCCTGGCACACACGCTGGCAGGAAGGCAACTGCAATTAGATTACACTAGCAGACTGATGTTTCACAGTCAAAAAAGTTTTTTTTTTTTTAAATTTACACTACTGTTACAACAGATATGAGTGGTGGCACTTAGCAAGTGGGCCTGGCACACACGCTGGCAGACAGGCAACTGCAATTAGATTACACTAGCAGACTGATGTTTCACAGTCAAAAAAGTTTTTTTTTACAAAATTTACACTACTGTTACAACAGATATGAGTGGTGGCACTAGTTGGCAAGTGGGCCTGGCACACACGCTGGCAGGCAGGCAACTGCTATTAGATTACACTAGCAGACTGATGTTTCACAGTCAAAAAAGTTTTTTTTTTTTAAAATTTACACTACTGTTACCACAGATATGAGTGGTGGCACTAGTTGGCAAGTAGGCCTGGAACACACGCTGGCAAGCTGGCAACTGCTATTAGATTACACTAGCAGACTGATGTTTCAGAGTCAAAAAAGTTTTATTTCTTTAATTTACACTACTGTTACAACAGATATGAGTGGTGGCACTAGTTGGCAAGTGGGCCTGGCACACACACTGGCAGGCAGGCAACTGCTTTTAGATTACACTAGCAGACTGATGTTTCACAGTCAAAAAAGTTTTTTTTTAAAATTTACACTACTGTTACAACAAATATGAGTGGTGGCACTGGGCAAGTGGGCCGGGCACACACGTTGGCAGGCAGGCAAATGCAATTAGAATTACACTAGCAGACTGATGTTTCACAGTCAAAAAAGTTTTTTTTTTTTTAATTATTTACACTACTGTTACACCAGATATGAGTGGTGGCACTGGGCAAGTGGGCCTGGCACACATGCTTGCAGGCAGGTAACTGCAATTAGATTACACTAGCAGACTGATGTTTCACAGTCAAAAAAGTTTTTTTTTTAAATTATTTACACTACTGTTACACCAGATATGAGTGGTGACACTGGGCTAGTGGGCAGGGCACACACGTTGGCAGGCAGGCAACTGCAATTAGATTACACTAGCAGACTGATGTTTCACAGTCAAAATTTTTTTTTAAATTTACACTACTGTTACAACAGATATGAGTGGTGGCCCTAGTTGTCAAGTGGGCCTGGCACACACGCTGGCAGGCAGGCAACTGCAATTAGATTACACTAGCAGACTGATGTTTCACAGTCAAATTTTTTTTTAAATTTACACTACTGTTACAACAGATATGAGTGGTGGCACTAGTTGGCAAGTGGGCCTGGCACACACGCTGGCAGGAAGGCAACTGCAATTAGATTACACTAGCAGACTGATGTTTCACAGTCAAAAAAGTTTTTTTTTTTTTAAATTTACACTACTGTTACAACAGATATGAGTGGTGGCACTTAGCAAGTGGGCCTGGCACACACGCTGGCAGACAGGCAACTGCAATTAGATTACACTAGCAGACTGATGTTTCACAGTCAAAAAAGTTTTTTTTTACAAAATTTACACTACTGTTACAACAGATATGAGTGGTGGCACTAGTTGGCAAGTGGGCCTGGCACACACGCTGGCAGGCAGGCAACTGCTATTAGATTACACTAGCAGACTGATGTTTCACAGTCAAAAAAGTTTTTTTTTTTAAATTTACACTATTGTTACAACAGATATGAGTGGTGGCACTAGTTGGCAAGTGGGCCTGGCACACACGCTGGCAGGCGGGCAACTGCTATTAGATTACACTAGCAGACTGATGTTTCACAGTCAAAAAAGTTTTTTTTTTTTAAATTTACACTACTGTTACAACAGATATGAGTGGTGGCACTAGTTGGCAAGTAGGCCTGGAACACACGCTGGCAAGCAGGCAACTGCTATTAGATTACACTAGCAGACTGATGTTTCAGAGTCAAAAAAGTTTTATTTCTTTAATTTACACTACTGTTACAACAGATATGAGTGGTGGCACTAGTTGGCAAGTGGGCCTGGCACACACACTGGCAGGCAGGCAACTGCTATTAGATTACACTAGCAGACTGATGTTTCACAGTCAAAAAAGTGTTTTTTTTTTAAATTTACACTACTGTTACAACAGATATGAGTGTTGGCACTAGTTGGCAAGTGGGCCTGGCACACACGCTGGCAGGCAGGCAACTGCAATTAGATTACACTAGCAGACAGATGTTTCACAGTCAAATGTTTTTTTTTTTAAATTTACACTACTGTTACAACAGATATGAGTGGTGGCATTAGTTGGCAAGTGGGCCTGGCACACATGCTGGCAGGCAGGCAACTGCAATTAGATTACACTAGCAGACTGATGTTTCACAGTCAAAAAAGTTTTTTTTTTAAAAAATTACACTACTGTTACAACAGATATGAGCGGTGGCACTTAGCAAGTGGGCCTGGCACACACGCTGGCAGGCAGGCAACTGCAATTAGATTACACTAGCAGACTGATGTTTCACAGTCAAAAAAGTAGTTTTTTTAAAAATGTACACTACTGTTACAACAGATATGAGTGGTGGCACTTAGCAAGTGGGCCTGGCACACACGCTGGCAGGCAGGCAACTGCAATTAGATTACACTAGCAGACTGATGTTTCACAGTCAAAAAAGTTTTTTTTACAAAATTTACACTACTGTTACAACAGATATGAGTGGTGGCACTAGTTGGCAAGTGGGCCTGGCACACACGCTGGCAGGCAGGCAACTGCTATTAGATTACACTAGCAGACTGATGTTTCACAGTCAAAAAAGTTTTTTTTTACAAAATTTACACTACTGTTACAACAGATTTGAGTGGTGGCACTAGTTGGCAAGTGGGCCTGGCACACACGCTGGCAGGCAGGCAACTTCTATTAGATTACACTAGCAGACTGATGTTTCACAGTCAAAAAAGTTTTTTTTTTTAATTTACACTACTGTTACAACAGATATGAGTGGTGGCACTAGTTGGCAAGTGGGCCTGGAACACACGCTGGCAAGCAGGCAACTGCTATTAGATTACACTAGCAGACTGATGTTTCAGAGTCAAAAAAGTTTTATTTTTTTAATTTACACTACTGTTACAACAGATATGAGTGGTGGCACTAGTTGGCAAGTGGGCTTGGCACACACACTGGCAGGCAGGCAACTGCTATTAGATTACACTAGCAGACTGATGTTTCACAGTCAAAAAAGGTTTTTTTTTTTAAATTTACACTACTGTTACAACTGATATGAGTGGTGGCACTAGTTGGCAAGTGGGCCTGGCACACATGCTGGCAGGCAGACAACTGCAATTAGATTACACTAGCAGACTGATGTTTCACAGTCAAAAAGTTTTTTTAAAAAAAATGTACACTACTGTTACAACAGATATGAGTGTTGGCACTAGTTGGCAAGTGGGCCTGGCACACACGCTGGCAGGCAGGCAACTGCAATTAGATTACACTAGCAGACTGATGTTTCACAGTCAAAAAAGTTTTTTTTTTTAAATTTACACTACTGTTACAACAGATATGAGTGGTGGCACTAGTTGGCAAGTGGGTCTGGCACACATGCTGGCAGGCAGGCAACTGCAATTAGATTACACTAGCAGACTGATGTTTCACAGTCAAAAAAGTTTTTTTAAAAAAAATTTACACTACTGTTACAACAGATATGAGTGGTGGCACTTAGCAAGTGGGCCTGGCACACACGCTGGCAGGCAGGCAACTGCAATTAGATTACACTAGCAGACTGATGTTTCACAGTCAAAAAAGTAGTTTTTTTAAAAATGTACACTACTGTTACAACAGATATGAGTGGTGGCACTAGTTGGCAAGTGGGCCTGGCACACACGCTGGCAGGCAGGCAACTGCAATTAGATTACACTAGCAGACTGATGTTTCACAGTCAAAAAATTTTTTAAAAAAAAATTTTACACTACTGTTACAACAGATATGAGTGGTGGCCCTAGTTGTCAAGTGGGCCTGGCACACACGCTGGCAGGAAGGCAACTGCAATTAGATTACACTAGCAGACTGATGTTTCACAGTCAAATTTTTTTTTAACTTTACACTACTGTTACAACAAATATGAGTGGTGGCACTAGTTGGCAAGTGGGCCTGCCACACATGCTGGCAGGAAGGCAACTGCAATTAGATTACACTAGCAGACTGATGTTTCACAGTCAAAAAAGTTTTTTTAAAAAAAATTTACACTACTGTTAAAACAGATATGAGTGGTGGCACTTAGCAAGTGGGCCTGGCACACACGCTGGCAGGCAGGCAGCTGCAATTAGATTACACTAGCAGACTGATGTTTCACAGTCAAAAAGGTTTTTTTTTTACAAAATTTACACTACTGTTACAACAGATATGAGTGGTGGCACTAGTTGGCAATTGGGCCTGGCACACACGCTGGCAGGCGGGCAACTGCTATTAGATTACACTAGCAGACTGATGTTTCACAGTCAAAAAAGTTTTTTTTTTTAA
Organism: Bombina bombina; assembly: GCF_027579735.1. NCBI lineage: Eukaryota > Metazoa > Chordata > Amphibia > Anura > Bombinatoridae > Bombina > Bombina bombina. Next base: position 169,705,244 of record NC_069499.1, on the reverse strand, counting down.
TTTACACTACTGTTACAACAGATATGAGTGGTGGCACTAGTTGGCAAGTGGGCCTGGTACACACGCTGGCTGGCAGGCAACTGCTATTAAATTACACTAGCAGACTGATGTTTCACAGTCAAAAAAGTTTTTTTTTTAAATTTACACTACTGTTACAACAGATATGAGTGGTGGCACTAGTTGGCAAGTAGGCCTGGAACACACGCTGGCAAGCAGGCAACTGCTATTAGATTACACTAGCAGACTGATGTTTCAGAGTCAAAAAAGTTTTATTTTTTTAATTTACACTACTGTCACAACAGATATGAGTGGGGGCACTAGTTTGCAAGTGGGCCTGGCACACACGCTGGCAGGCAGGCAACTGCAATTAGATTACACTAGCAGACTGATGTTTCACAGTCTAAAAAGTTTTTTTAAAAAAAATTTACACTACTGTTACAACAGATACGAGTGGTGGCACTTAGCAAGTGGGCCTGGCACACACGCTGGCAGGCAGGCAACTGCAATTAGATTACACTAGCAGACTGATGTTTCATACTCAAAAAAGTTTTTTTTTTTTTTAAATTTACACTACTGTTACAACAGATATGAGTGGTGGCACTAGTTGGCAAGTGGGCCTGGCACACACGCTGGCAGGCAGGCAACTGCTATTAGATTACACTAGCAGACTGATGTTTCACAGTCAAAAAAGTTTTTTTTTTTAAATTTACACTACTGTTACAACAGATATGAGTGATGGCACTGCAGGCAGGCAACTGCAATTAGATTACACTAGCAGACTGATGTTTCACAGTCAAAATTACACAGGCAAAAAAAAAAAAAACAACTGATGTTCTAGCCCTAAAAATGGCTTTTTGGGGTGCTGTCCTTACAGCAGAGATCAGATGAGTCCTTCAGGACTGTAGTGGACACTGAATACACTAGCCTAGCTATCAATTTCCCTATAAAATCAGCAGCAGCTACACTATTCCTCCTCTCACTAAGAATGCAGGATCAGAATGAATCTAAAATGGCTGCTGTCCAGGAGCTGGGAGGGTCTGGGAGAGAGTGTCTGCTGCTGATTGGCTGAAATGTGTCTGCAGACTGTGAGATACAGGGTCAAAGTTTACTCAATGATGACGAATAGGGGGCGGATCGAACATCGCATATGTTCGCCCGCCGCAGCGAACACGAACAAGCTATGTTCGCCGGGAACTATTCGCCGGCGAACTATTCGCGACATCACTATTGTAGTGTAGTAGACAACCCAAAGTATTGATCTAGGCCCATTTTGGTATATTTCATGCCACCATTTCACCGCCAAATGCGATCAAATTTAAAAAAAACTTAATTTTTTTTCGCAATTTTAGGTTTCTCACTGAAATTATTTACAAACAGCTTGTGCAATTATGGCACAAATGGTTGTAAATGCTTCTCTGGGATCCCCTTTGTTCAGAAATAGCAGACATATATGACTTTGGCGTTGCTTTCTGGTAATTAGAAGGCCGCTAAATGCTGCTGTGCATCACACGTGAATTATGGCTAGCAGTGAAGGGGTTAATTAGGTAGTTTGTAGGGTGCTTGCAGGGTTAATTTTAGCTTTAGTGTAGAGATCAGCCTCCCACCTGACACATAAGACCCCCTGATCCCTCCCAAACAGCTCCCTTCCCTCCCCACCCCACAATTGTCCCCGCCATCTTAAGTACTGGCAGAAAGTCTGCCAGTACTAAAATAAAAGGTTTTTAATATTTATTTTTTTTAGCATATTTACATATGCTGTAGTGTAGCATACACCTTAGCCCCCAACCTCCCTGATCCCCCCCAAAACAGCTCTCTAACCCTCCCCATCTGCCTTATTGGCGGCCATCTTGGGTACTGGCAGCTTTCTGCTATTATTTCACAGTCAAAAAAGTGTTGTTTTTTTTAAATGTACACTACTGTTACACCAGATATGAGTGGTGGCACTGGGCAAGTGGGCACAGTATACGCTGTGAGCCTGACACACACGCTGGCAGGCAGGCAACTGCAATTAGATTACACAGGGAAAAAAAAAAAAGCAGACTGATGTTCTAGCCCTAAAAAGGGCTTTTTGGGGTGCTGTCCTTACAGCAGAGATCAGATGAGTCCTTCAGGACTGTAGTGGACACTGAATACACTAGCCTAGCTATCGATTTCCCTATTAAATCAGCAGCAGCTACACTGTCCCTCCTCTCACTAAGAATGCAGCTTCCGAATGAATATAAAATGGATGCTGTCCAGGAGGTGGGAGGATCTGCTGCTGATTGGCTGGAATGTGTCTTCTGACTGTGAGGTACAGGGTCAAAGTTTACTCAATGATGAGTAATAGGGGGTGGACCGAACATCGCATATGTTCGCCATCCTCGGCGAACGCGAACATGCTATGTTCGCCGGGAACTATTCACCGGCGAACTATTCGCGACATCACTATTCATATATTTTACAAAACAATATATATATATATATATATATATATATATAGTCTCAATATGAAGATAGCACTCACTGGATTTGAATAAAACTTAGCTTTTATTACAAAACTTCCATAAAATGTCCCATGATGTTTCGGTGCCTGACTGGCACCTTTTTCAAATGGATTGAAACCAATATGCAGGCAGATGATGTAAACTGGCATCCGGGAGTCTGAATAAAAGATTAAAATAAATAGCAGCCTTAAGTACCCTTACCCAGACAAGAACCTCAGTGTTTGATCGCCATTTTTCGACTTCTGGCGCGCGTGAGTATCAAGCCACGACTCTTCCGGTATTATCCGCTGATGAAGTGATTGTCTAGCGGCGCTGTTGCACACCAATGACAGTCAGCGGATGATACCGGAAGGGGCGTGGCTTGATACACGCGCGCCAGAAGCCGAAAACGGTGATCAAACACTGAGGTTCTTGTCTGGGTAAGGATATTTAAGGCTGCTATTTCTATCTTTTAATCAGACTCCCGGATGCCAGGCTACATCATCTGCCTGCATATTGTTTGAATCCATTTGAAAAAGGTTCCAGTCAGGCACCGAAACATCGTGGGACATTTTATAGAAGTTTTGTCAAAAAAGCTAAGTTTTATTCAAATCTAGTGAGTGCTATCTTCATATTGAGACTTAGTACCCCTATAAAAATTCCCCAAAAATAAAAACACCCCCTAATCAAATACTAAACTACCAATAGCCCTTAAAAGGGCTTTTGTAGGGCATTGCCTTAAGTTAAACAGCTCTTTTACCTAAACAAATTGCCAACTACCCCTTAACAGTAAAACCCCCCATCCACCAAACCCCCCAAAATAAAAAACCTAACACTAAAAAAAAACTTAACTACCCATTGCCCTTAAAGGGGCATTTGTATGGGCATTGCCCTTAAAATAGCATTCAGCTCTTTTACTGCCCTTAAAAGGGCAATCAGCTCTTTTCCAGCCCCCAAAAAACCTAATCTAAAAAAAAAAGCCAACCCAGAAAAAAAGAGCCTAAGACTAAGCCCCAAATAGGTACTCACCGTTCCTGAAGTCCGGCAGAGAAGGTCTTCTTCCAGGCAGCTCCACCATCTTTTATCTTCATCCAGAACGAAGGTGGCGTGGAGCAGAAGTGTGGAGCTGTCTTCCCCGATGCGTGGATCCTCATCGGCAGTCCTCAACGGTGCTGGTCCTCAATGGCGGCGGCGTTCCTCAGGGGCATGGAGGCTCCTCTTCATCTGTCCGTTGTACACTGAAGATTGAATGCAAGGTACCGCAATCAATTTGCGGTACCTTGCATTCCTATTGGCTGAAATTTTGAAATCAGACAATAGGATTAGAGCTACTGAAATCCTATTGGCTGTTCAAATCAGCCAATAAGATTTCAGTAGCTCTCATCCTATTGGCTGATTTCAAAATTTCAGCCAATGGGTACCCCAATAAATATGGGGTACCTTGCATTCAATCTTCAGTGTGCGACGGAAGATCGCATGAAGAGGAGCCTCCACGGCGCCGAGGACCACCGCTGTTGAGGACCGCTGCTAAGGATCCACGCATCGGGGAAGCAAGTTCCGCACCTCCGCTCCGCACCATCTTCACTCCTGATGAAGATAGAAGATAATGAAGCTGCCTAGAAGAAGACCTTCTCCGTCGGACTTCAGGAACGGTGAGTACCTATTTGAGGCTTAGTGTTAAGTTTTTTTATATTTCTTATTTTTAATATTAGGGATTTAATGGGCAGGAAAAGAGCTGATTGCCCTTTTAAGGTCAGTAAAATAGCTGAATGCCCTTTTAAGGGCAATGCCCATACAAATGCCCCTTTAGGGGCAATGGGTAGTTTAGTTTTTTTTTAGTGTTAGTTTTTTTTATTTTGGGGGTTTGGTGGGTGGGGGGGTTTTACTATTAGGGGGGATTTAGTCATTTTTAAATGTAACAGAGTTGTTTAACTTAGGTCAATGCAGTCCTTTTAAGGGCTATTGGTAGTTTAGTTTAGGGGGTGTTTTTATTTTGGTTTTTTTTTATTTTCATAGGGATTAGGTTTAATTTTTTTATTTTTGTTAATTTTGTTTATTTCTTTCTGTAATTTTAGAGTTTTTTATTTTTTGTAATTTTAGATCATTTTTTTGTAATTTAATGTTAGGTTTTATTTAAGTGTAACTTAGTATTGGGGTTAATTTAGGGGGTGTTAGGTTAGGGGGATTAGTAATTAAATTAGTTATTTGCGTTGTGGGGGGTTGGCAGTTTAGGAGTTAATAGGTTAATTAGGTTTATTGCACTGTGGGGGTTTGTCAGTTTAGGGGTTAATAGGTTAATTAGGTTTATTGCGATGTGGGGGTTTGTCGGTTTAGGGGTAAATAGGTTAATTAGGTTTATTGTGATGTGGGGGTTGGCGGTTAAGGAGTTAATATTTTAATTATTTTATTTGCCAATGGGTTAATTACTTTATTATTTTGGGATGTGGGGGTTTGCGGTTTTGGTGTTTGTTAATACTTTGTGCGGGAGGTTAGGTTTTTTATTTTGTTATACTTGGTACGGGCGGTTACGTGTTTTTTATTTATTTCTTGTGGACGGTTGAGTGGTTTTTTTTTAAGGCTTCGGGTTTGCCTATGCTGAATCCAGGTGGATTCCGAAAATGACAGGGTGGATTCTTTCTAGATATGTGCAATTCGTTTCGGATCGATTCGGAAATTCGTCAAATTCTGCAAATTCGGAGATTCGGATCGAACCGAATTTCCGAATTAAAATACTGCCGAATTTACCGAATAAATCCGAATTAGTTTGGATTTATTCTGTAAATTCGGATGCCCATGGATTACACTAGTATTGTACAGTATATTAGGTTATATCACTCTGCTATGGGTTACACCTAATATACAGTACATAATACTAGTCTAATACACAGCACACATACCGAAATTCCGAATTTCTGAACCGAATCAAACCGAATCCAGCTGAATTTTTTCGAATCCAAATGAATCCGAAACGAATCCGAAACGAATTCATTCGAAGTTTTCCGAATTCGAATCTATCCGAAACGAAATTCGAAAAACTCTGAATCGTTCCGAACCAAAAACAAATTTTTCGATCATGTCACCAACCTGCCATTTTCAGAATCAATCCACCATGAGGCAGCTTCGCTGCATCCAGGTGGATTCTTTTAGCTGCACGTGCAGCCAACATTCATTTGTGCTGCCTCGAGCAGCCAACATTCCTTTGAGGATGTGTGCACAACTGGCGACACCGATGGGTGCGCTACAAACATGATTATAGTATGTATATACTGTATATATATATATATATATATATATATATATATATACACACAGTATCCCACAAAAGTCAGTACACCCCTTACATTTTTGTAAATATTTTATTATATCTTTTCATGGGACAACACTGAAGAAATTACACTTTGCTACAATGCAAAGTAGTGCGTGTACAGCCTGTATAACAGTGTTAATTTGCTGTCCCCTCAAAATAACTCAACACACAGCCATTAATGTCTAAACCGTTGGCTACAAAAGTGAGTACACAACTAAGTGGAAATGTCCAAATTGGGCCCAAAGTGTCAATATTTTGTGTGGCCACCATTATTTACCAGCATTGCCTTAACCTAACCCTCTTGGTTATGGAGTTCACCAGAGCTTCACAGGATGCCACTGGAGTCCTCTTTCACTCCTTCATGACAACATCACAGAGCTGGTGGATGTTAGAGACCTTGCACTCCCCCACCTTCCGTTTGAGGATGCCCCACAAAGGCTCAATAGGGTTTAGGTCTGGAGACATGCTTGGCCAGTCCATCACCTTTACCCTCAGCTGCTTTAGTAAGGCAGTGGTCGCCTTGGCGGTGTGTTTGGAGTCGTTATCATGTTGTAATACTGCCCTGCGGGCCAGTCTCCGAAGGGAGGGGATCATGCTCTGCTTCAGTATGTCACAGTACATGTTGGCATTCATGGTTCCCTCAATGAACTGTAGCTCCCCAGTGCCAGCAGCACTCATGCAGGCCAAGACCATAACACTCCCAGGTGAGAGTATCAGTCACCGGAGCTGACCACCAAGGGAATCCTGGGCCGCTGGAGTGGACAAAGAAGAACCAGAGCTCAAGTCACTAGTCCTGGAGCAGTAGAATTACATCTGGTGTTATTCCGTGCACACCACCGGTAACACGTTGCCACTTCTAGTTCAGTTAACTTCAGTGAACATATTAACAGACTACGGGGTTCATAGTTTAATTTTCAACCATTTTATATTACATTTCATTTCATTATCTGGATGTCCAGTATTTTAGTAATTATCATTTTAGTAATTATCATTTTATTATCATTTTATTCAACAATGTGCGAGCGTACATGATACGAAGTAACATATCATTTCCGCCGCACATCGCTAAATGCCGACAGCAAATGCTGTCGGCATTTATCATTGCACCAGCAGTTCTTGTGAACTACTGGTGCAATGCCGCCCTGCTAGCAGGGGGGTGTCAATCAACCCGATCGTATTCGATCGGGTTGATTTCTGTCCGCGGCCTCAGAGCAGGTGGACAAGTTATGGAGCAGCACTTGTTGTCTTCCAGAAACAAGGGGCATCAAGCTCCATACAGAACTTGATAAATATGCCCCTTAATCTCAGCTGATCATTAGATCAGAATATTATAGAACTGTACTGCTATAAGCATTTTTTCACCCTATGTGCGCTTTATTGCTACGTGTCTTTTATTGCTACTTTGAGTCTATTAGACCAGTTGAGATATACATGTATTCTTATGTCTATTATATTTGTTCAGATATAGTTATTTCGGAACCTATATTCAGGGCCGTCTTTAATATTGACTGGATCCTGGGCAATTTTGCTATCCACCCCCAACATCCCAAAAAAAAAAAATCTATTTTTTTTTTTTAATTATTAGCCCAGCAGTGGATCATCCACTGCTGGGCTAATCATTTAAAAAAAATTGCAATATGTGAAACTGGACTTTAGCAGTAGTAATAAGTAAATAAATATATAAATTCCTCCACTGTGGATTAATTTAATATGCTTTTGAATGTGATTCTGGTGTGAGGTTAACTGGTTAAAGAGATTTAGGGCAGTCAACAGGAGCAAAGCAAGGTAAAGGCTGAGGAGGAAGCATGGAGGTGCAGACAAATATAATAGTTTAAGACAGAAAAGGTGAGGGAAGAACTAATGGGTTTGTTAATCAAAATTTAAGGGGTTAATTCAGTATAATTGTTGCTTATCACTTTTAACCCTTAAATTACAGAGACTAAAGCAATGATATGCATCACAATGTACAAGAGTAAACAAGAAGGTTTGTTGCCCAGAGAAAAAGACTGCTAATCTCTGATTCAGTTAAATGCTATAAACCCATGTGAAATTGTATGGTCAGACTCACAAAATAACGGACTAGAAAAATCCAAAATATCTCAAGCATACATACTTGTGCAAAATAACTTTATTGGAAAAAATATAAAAGTCCGACTGGACTAGTACTCATGCACTCACACACACACAGTTAAAACTTGCTTGAACTCAGATAGACAATGGTCTATACAAAAATGCACATATTATATCATAGTATGTTGCTTGCCATTGCCAGAAGTACAAATATAATATATTTCCTAATGGAATGTTAACTCCTGGTAGCAAATAGACTGAATGTTATAGACAGTTACATTGAATGTATTTTATTATCTTTATAGCCTCACACAGAGCCCAACATTATTACTAGAGATGAGCAATGAAAATAAGAAAGTAATTCACAACTATATGTCTTGAATTGTGCAAAGAGTTAAATTGCCACTTTTACTTTTCACCTGGATCAAAAAATCAGAGACAACTTGTGCTTTGCAAGAAACTATAGTTTACCTTAATATTGATCACAATGTGACCCAACACTGTTTAAATATTACCATGTGAATTAGAAATAAATGTAGTCTCCTAAATACAGCCCCTACAATGTAGGCAGCCGCAATTCATGTGAGTTTACAGTGGAACAACAGCAGGCTAATCTCAAAAAGGTCTCTTCTATAGCGGAGACCTAATTACATTTAACTGTCTAATCGTAGTAAAGTCAATTATTTAGCGGCATTTAAATTTCAACAGGGTAAGCTTCTAAAAAAATAGGGGTTTCATAACCTCGTGGCAGTGCCCCTGATGCGCGTTTCACATAACGCTTCCTCAGAGGGGTACGCGCCGGCCGAACAGAGCGGTTAATATTGGGATGTAAAACCCGCCCCTGTTTTCTAATTGGTGCTCCAAAATTACGTCATGTCTCTTATTATTGGTTGACAGTGGTGTAATCGATAATACGCTTCACTGCATATGTGAACTCGCTACATTATGTATTCAAGAGGTAAATACTGTTTACTATGAAGGGAAAGAGGATATGTATATTGCTAAACTGATGCGGAAGAAGAAGCGAGATAAAGTTGATAATTACTTTCAACTTCAATCCGTCATCCATCTGTATTATTCTATCAGATATGCCTTGCATTCATACAGCAGACTTTGTTGTTAGAGTAGCCTGTAATCGCTTACATTAAAGGTGGTTATTTGATTGTGACTATAAAATTAGTCCAATACATATTTATCATTATAGTAAATATTTATGCTGCTCCAGTTTGAAACAAAGGGTAGATCCTATATACTTCTAGAAATATTCAAGTTTCGATGTTACTGGTGCAGCATATTACTGATATAGATTTACACGATCTTAGGAAAATTTCCTATTAGTGTCACTTTAATGATAGGCTCAATACTAACACCCACAGTGGGTAACTTGTGTATATATAAAAGGGTCAGTACTTGGCATTAACACTCATTGCCTATACGACTGTTGAGAGGCTATATCAACTCCCTTAGTGACCTGATATTGTGACTGTTGTTATAGTGTAAAATAATGGTCTATAAACACTATTCAGTAAATAAATAAGAATAATAGCACAAATCAATGTGCTAAGAGAATTAAAGGGACATGAAACCCAATTTTTTTCTTTTGTGAATTAGAAAGAGCATGTCATTTTAAACAACTTTCTAATTTACTTCTATTATCTAATTTTCCTCATTCTCTTTATATCACTTGCTGAAAAGCATATCTAGATATGCTCAGTAGCTGCTGATTGGTTGCTGCACATAAAGGCCTTGTGTGATTGGCTCACACATGTGCATTGCTATTTCTTCAACAAAGGATATCTAAAGAATTGAGCAAATTAGATAATAGAAGTAAATTGGAAAGTTGTTTAAAATTGCATGCCCTATCTGAAGCATGAAAGTTTAATTTTGACTAGACTGTCCCTTTAAGTTAAATGTCTATGAATTCAAAATATATGTGATAAGAATGGTGATGGTGGAACCACAAAGAAATAAATGCAAAAATAGTGAAACATCATATATTGAGGTGACCGTAGTGCACGGCATCTATGGGGAAATAATGAATTAGTGTGTAAACAGTGAATGACAGTGAAAACAAAAATGCTTATTCAAAAAAGTGAATAATACTAGGAAAGAACAGCAGTGATTTATTGAAGAAATTCACCAAGCGCCTGCTGAAAATGACCCCTAGCTCAGATAGATTGACCCCTAGTGGTCGAATGGGAAAGTGCAGAAATTCAAAGATATATCAGAGCGCCAACAAATGGAGGCAGGGTCCTAATAAACTAATATCAACTTTACAAGTGTATTTGCAGTGTATTTATTGTGGTACAGTAAGAACAATTATTGATAACTTTCCAAGTGTATTCGCAATGTATTTATTGCGGTACAATGAGAACAATTATTGGTTAAAACCTAATATTGTACTTAAACACTGTAGGATTATAAAAGTGTCAAATGATAAAATAAATTTATTATAAAATCACAATTTTCAGGATATTAAAAATCACAATTTTCAGGATATTAAAAACAACAATGTATATGTCCCTCATGGATCCATGTTAACAATCTAGTGAATAGAATTAACCATTCATTGATTTTAATTATGGGGAATGTTATCAGAGGTAAAGCTAGTCCAGTGATATTTCCTAATTGAGGATAAATAACCTATGCCTGCCTTTGGGTAGATAATGCGCTTTAAGGTTAATACAGACAACTTCAAATACTTAAAACTTATCTCCACAAGATCTTCTGTATTTATATAAAAACGTTGAGTTTAATATATCTGAATGACAAATACTATCTTTTACAGGTCAAGACGGGCAGATATGAATCGATAAGAAATATCTTTTAAAACTGTTACTAGTAGCCTAGAAACGCTTCCGATTGTGGCAGCTTACATAAATTGTACCCCCTTATGAGAGAGGATACCTTAATAGGTTTCAACTGTGTTAAACGGATGTCTGAAAAATGTGCAAATAACGCCAATGTGTCACTGTGCTTTAGTATCAAATAATAAAAAAAAATGTTGCCGTGTTTTAGTGGGGCATGTTAAATACAGTAGTGAAGTAAACCTCAAACGTGCAAACGAAAATTTTGTCTGCTCATAAACTTAGTTCAAGCCAAAAAGCAAACATTAAAATAATACCAATAAATATAAATATAAAACAATGAATAAGTGTCTCCTAATAAATTCAATACATATACTGAAACTTCCAAGAATTTCCAAAAAAATGCTGGTATAAAAACGTGATTGAAAGTAAAAAATCAAAAGTCAACGGAGTGGTGTAAAAACAACGAAGTGAGTCTTGAGAAAGGTCAATATACGACCGAAACGCGTTGGCTGGTAAGTTTATTTCCAATAATAGATATCTACACTTAGCAATCTACACACTATTATACTCTTTTTTCGGCAGAGGGACCGAGAGCTTGAAAGCAGAGGGACTGAGGGCTAGAAAGAAAAACCCTACACATAAAACCGTGAGAACAGGTTAAACAATACATTCCACTGACTTTGGGATCGTATATACTCGTTGGAATTAAGGTTGTTTAAGACTTGTATAAACCCATTCTCAATATGTTTTTGGATGACACATATTATGCTATAACATTGTGAACAAACCACTGCACTGAGGATTAATCACTAAACTGTTGAATTGTTTTTTCACCACTTCGTTGTTTTTACACCACTCCGTTGACTTTTGATTTTTTACTTTCAATCACGTTTTTATACCAGCATTTTTTTTTAAATTCTTGGAAGTTTCAGTATATGTATCGAATTTATTAGGAGACACTTATTCATTGTTTTATATTTATATTTATTGGTATTATTTTAATTTTTGCTTTTTGGCTTGGACTAAGTTTATCAGCAGACAAAATTTTCATTTGCACGTTTGAGGTTTACTTCACTACTGTATTTAACATGCCCCACTAAAACACGGCAACATTTTTTTTTTTTTTTGATACTAAAGCACAGTGACACATGGGGTTATTTGCACATTTTTCAGACATCCGTTTAACATAGTTGAAACCTATTAAGGTATCCTCTCTCATAAGGGGTACAATTTATGTAAGCTGCCACAATTGGAAGCGATTCTAGGCTACTAGCAACAGTTTTAAAAGATATTTCTTATCGATTCATATCTGCCCGTCTTGACCTGTAAAAGATAGTATTTGTCATTCAGATATATTACACTCAACGTTTTCATATAAATACAGAAGATCTTGTGGAGATAAGTTTTAAGTATTTGAAGTTGTCTGTATTAACCTTAAAGCGCATTATCTGCCCAAAGGCAGGCATAGGTTATTTATCCTCAATTAGGAAATATCACTGGACTAGCTTTACCTCTGATAACATTCACCATAATTAAAATCAATGAATGGTTAATTCTTTTCACTAGATTGTTAACATGGATCCATGAGGGACATATACATTGTTGTTGTTTTTAATATCCTGAAAATTGTGATTTTTAATATCCTGAAAATTGTGATTTTTAATATCCTGAAAATTGTGATTTTATAATAAATTTATTTTCTCTTGTTAAGTGTGTTCAGTCCACGGGTCATCCATTACTTATGGGATATATTCTCCTTCCCAACAGGAAGTTGCAAGAGGATCACCCAAGCAGAGCTGCTATATAGCTCCTCCCCTCACATGTCATATCCAGTCATTCTCTTGCAACCCTCAACAAAGAAGGAGGTCGCGAGAGGAGCTGGAGTTTTTACTTAACTATTCTTCAATCAAAAGTTTGTTATTTTAAATGGCACCGGAGTGTGCTGTTTTTCTATCTCAGGCAGTATTTGGAAGAAGAAACTGCCTGCGTTTTTTATCTATGATCTTAGCAGGCGTAACTAAGATCCACTGGCTGTTCTCGACATTCTGAGGAGTGGGGTAACTTCAGACTGGGAATAGCATGCGGGGTCCTCCGCAAATGAGGTATGTGCGGTACTTTATTTTCTGGGAATGGAATTGACTAAGAAAATACTGCTGTTACCGTATGATGGAAGTACAGCTTTAAATGCAGTAGTAGCAACTGGTATCAGGCTGATAAATGTATGCGCAGTCGAGTTATATTCTAGGGACTAGAATTTGACTGGGAAAATACTGTTAACACTGAAATAATACTTAAGCCTTCTCTGCAGTGGTAGCGACTGGTAGCAGGCTTAGTGATAGCTTTGCATGACATTGAGAAATGTTGTTTTTTAATAAAACGTTTACTGGCATGTTATTCGTTTTTTGTGAGGTACTTTGGGGATAAATCGCTTTGGGCATGATTTTTTCCACATGGCTAACATATTTTTCTGCATGGAAACCGTTATATCAGGGCTCCCACTGTTGTGATTGGAGTGGGAGGGCCCTTGTTTTAGCGCCTTGTTGCGCAGTTAAAATTATTGCACAGTCTTTCTGCTTCTTCCTCCTTGATCCAGGACGTCTCTAGAGAGCTCAGGGGTCTGCAAATTTCATTTGTGAGGGAGGTAATCAGTCACAGCAGATCTGTGACAGTGTGCTGACTGTGATTAAAAGCGTTAAATCTTAATTGATATCTGTTTTATCCGTTTTGGGTATCGAGGGGTTAATCATCCTTTTGCTAATGGGTGCAATCCTCTGCTAATAGTACACTTCTTGTTAAGAATTGTTTAATTATATCTGTATTTTTGAAGCGCTGCAGCGTTTTTTATATTGCTTGTAAAACTTATTGAAAGTGATTTCCAAGCTTGTTAGTTTCATTGCTAAGTCTGTTTTAAACATGTCTGATTCAGAGGAAACTGTTTGTTCATCATGTTCAAAAGCCAATGTGGAGCCCAATAGAACGATGTGTACCAATTGTATTGATATTGCTTTGAATAAAAGTCAATCTGTACCGATAAAGAAGCTATCACCAGACAACGAGGGGGAAGTTATGCCGCCTATCTCTCCTCACGTGTCAGTACCTGCGTCTCCCGCTCGGGAGATGTGTAGAATTGAGACACCTAGTACATCTAGGCCCTTACAAATCACTTTACATGATATGGCTAATATTATGAAAGAAGTATTATATAATATGCCCGAATTAAGGGGCAAACGCGATAGCTCTGGGTTAAGGACAGAGCGCGCTGATGACACGAGAGCCATGTCTGATACTGCGTCAAAACTTGCAGAACATGAGGACGGTGAGCTTCATTCTGTCGGTGACGGTTCTGATTCGGGGAGACCGGATTCAGAAATTTCAAATTTTAAATTTATGCTTGAGAACCTCCCTGTGTTACTAGGGGAGGTATTAGCGGCTCTGAATGATTGCGACATGGTGGCAATTCCAGAGAAATTGTGTAGGTTGGATAGATACTATGCGGTACCGGTGTGTACTGACGTTTTTCCTATACCAAAAAGACTTACAGAAATTATCAGTAAGGAGTGGGATAGACCCGGTGTGCCTTTTTCCCCTCCCCCGATATTTAGAAAAATGTTCCCTATAGACGCCACCACACGAGACTTATGGCAGACGGTCCCTAAGGTGGAGGGAGCAGTTTCTACGTTAGCCAAGCGTACCACTATCCCGGTGGAGGATAGCTGTGCTTTCTCAGATCCAATGGATAAAAAATTGGAGGGTTATCTTAAGAAAATGTTTGTTCAACAGGGTTTTATATTGCAGCCTCTTGCATGCATTGCGGCTGTCACAGCTGCAGCGGCATTCTGGTTTGAGTCTCTGGAAGAGGCGATTCGCACAGAGCCGTTGGATGAGGCCTTGAGCAAAGTTAGAACCCTTAAGCAAGCTAATGCATTTGTTTCAGATGCCGTAGTACATCTAATCAAACTTACGGCTAAAAATTCCGGATTCGCCATACAGGCGCGCAGAGCGCTCTGGCTTAAATCCTGGTCAGCGGATGTAACTTCCAAGTCTAAACTACTTAACATTACTTTCAAAGGGCAGACCATATTCGGGCCCGGCTTGAAGGAAATTATTGCTGACATTACGGGAGGTAAGGGCCACGCCCTTCCTCAGGACAGGGCCAAACCAAAGGCCAAACAGTCTAATTTTCGTGCCTTTCGTAACTTCAAGGCAGGAGCAGCATCGACTTCCTCCGCTCCAAAACAGGAAGGAACTACTGCTCGTTACAGACAAGGTTGGAAAGGCAACCAGTCATGGAACAAGGGCAAGCAGGCCAGAAAGCCTACTCCCGCCCCTAAGACAGCATGAAGTCAGGGCCCCCTATCCAGAGACGGATTTAGTGGGGGGCAGACTTTCTCTCTTTGCCCAGGCTTGGGCAAGAGATGTGCAGGATCCCTGGACGTTAAAGATTATATCTCAGGGATACCTTCTGGATTTCAAATCCTCTCCTCCACAAGGGAGGTTCCATCTTTCGAGGTTATCGACAAACCTAGTAAAGAGAGAGGCATTTCTACAATGTGTACAAGACCTCTTAATCATGGGGGTGATCCACTCAGTTCCGCGATCGGAACAGGGACAAGGATTTTACTCAAATCTATTTGTGGTTCCCAAAAAAGAGGGAACCTTCAGACCAATCTTGGACTTCCTAAGGGTACCATCGTTCAAGATGGAAACCATTCGAACCATCCTACCCATGATCCAAGAGGGTCAATATATGACCACGGTGGACTTAAAGGATGCTTACCTTCATATACCGATTCACAAAGATCATTATCGGTACCTGAAGTTTGCCTTTCTAGACAGGCATTACCAGTTTGTGGCTCTTCCCTTCGGGTTAGCCACGGCCCCGAGAATTTTTACGAAGGTTCTGGGCTCACTTCTGGCGGTACTAAGACCACGAGGCATAGCGGTGGCTCCGTACCTAGACGACATTCTGATACAAGCGTCAAGTTTTCAGAATGCAAAGTCTCATACAGAGATAGTTCTAGCATTTCTGAGGTTGCATGGGTGGAAAGTGAACGTGGAAAAGAGTTCTCTGTTACCACTCACAAGGGTTCCTTTTCTAGGGACTCTTATAGATTCTGTAGAGATGAAGATTTACCTGACGGAGTCCAGGTTATCAAAGATTCTCAATGCTTGCCGTGTCCTTCATTCCATTCCAAGCCCATCAGTAGCTCAGTGCATGGAGGTAATCGGCTTAATGGTCGCGGCAATGGACATAGTGCCATTTGCGCGCCTGCATCTCAGACCGCTGCAACTATGCATGCTCAGTCAATGGAACGGGGATTACTCAGATCTGTCCCCTTTGCTAAATCTGGACCAGGAGACCAGAGATTCGCTTCTCTGGTGGTTGTCACCGGTTCATCTGTCCAAAGGAATGACCTTTCGCAGGCCAGATTGGACGATTGTAACAACGGATGCCAGCCTTCTAGGCTGGGGAGCAGTCTGGAATTCCCTGAAGGCTCAGGGATCGTGGACTCAGGAGGAGAAACTCCTCCCAATAAACATTCTAGAATTAAGAGCAATATTCAATGCTCTTCTAGCTTGGCCTCAGTTAGCAAAGCTGAGGTTCATCAGATTTCAGTCGGACAATATCACGACTGTGGCTTACATGAATCATCAGGGGGGAACCAGGAGTTCCCTAGCGATGTTGGAAGTCTCGAAGATAATTCGCTGGGCAGAGTCTCACTCTTGCCACCTGTCAGCGATTCACATCCCAGGCGTAGAGAACTGGGAGGCGGATTTCCTAAGTCGCCATACTTTTCATCCGGGAGAGTGGGAACTTCACCCGGAGGTATTTGCTCAACTGATTTGTCGTTGGGGCGAACCGGATCTGGATCTCATGGCATCTCGCCAGAACGCGAAGCTTCCTTGTTACGGATCCAGGTCCAGGGACCCGGGAGCGGTGCTGGTAGATGCATTAGCAGCCCCTTGGGTTTTCAACATAGCTTATGTGTTTCCACCATTTCCGTTGCTACCTCGGCTGATTGCCAGGATCAAACAGGAGATGGCATCGGTAATTCTAATAGCGCCTGCGTGGCCACGCAGGACCTGGTATGCAGACCTAGTGGACATGTCGTCCTGTCCACCATGGTCTCTTCCTCTGAGGCAGGACCTTCTAATTCAGGGTCCTTTCAACCATCCAAACCTAATTTCTCTGAGGCTGACTGCCTGGAAATTGAACGCTTGATTCTATCAAAGCGTGGGTTTTCGGATTCGGTTATTGATACATTAATACAGGCTCGGAAACCTGTGACAAGAAAAATTTACCATAAGATATGGCGTAAATATTTATATTGGTGCGAATCCAAGAGTTACTCATGGAGTAAGGTTAGGATTCCTAGGATATTAGCTTTTCTACAAGAGGGTTTAGAAAAGGGTTTTTCCGCTAGTTCGCTAAAGGGACAGATTTCAGCTCTGTCTATTCTTTTACACAAACGTCTGGCAGAGCATCCAGACGTCCAGGCCTTTTGTCAGGCTTTGGCTAGAATTAAGCCTGTGTTTAAAGCTGTTGCTCCTCCGTGGAGCTTAAACTTGGTTCTTAAAGTTCTTCAGGGTGTTCCGTTTGAACCCCTTCATTCCATTGATATTAAGCTTTTATCTTGGAAAGTTTTGTTTTTGATGGCTATTTCCTCGGCTCGAAGAGTATCTGAGTTATCTGCCTTACATTGTGATTCTCCTTATCTGATCTTTCATTCAGATAAGGTAGTTCTGCGTACTAAACCTGGGTTTTTACCTAAGGTCGTTTCTAACAGGAATATCAATCAAGAGATTGTTGTTCCATCATTATGTCCTAATCCTTCTTCAAAGAAGGAACGTCTTTTGCATAATCTAGACGTGGTCCGTGCTCTGAAGTTCTACTTACAGGCAACTAAAGATTTTAGACAAACTTCTTCTCTGTTTGTCGTTTACTCTGGACAGAGGAGAGGTCAAAAGGCTTCGGCTACCTCTCTCTCTTTTTGGCTTCGTAGCATAATACGTTTAGCCTATGAGACTGCTGGACAGCAGCCTCCTGAAAGAATTACAGCTCATTCCACTAGAGCTGTGGCTTCCACCTGGGCCTTTAAGAATGAGGCCTCTGTTGAACAGATTTGCAAGGCTGCAACTTGGTCTTCACTTCATACTTTTTCCAAATTTTACAAATTTGACACTTTCGCTTCTTCGGAGGCTGGTTTTGGGAGAAAGGTTCTACAGGCAGTGGTTCCTTCTGTTTAATGTTCCTGCCTTGTCCCTCCCATCATCCGTGTACTTAGCTTTGGTATTGGTATCCCATAAGTAATGGATGACCCGTGGACTGAACACACTTAACAAGAGAAAACATAATTTATGCTTACCTGATAAATTTATTTCTCTTGTAGTGTGTTCAGTCCACGGCCCGCCCTGTCTTTTTAAGGCAGGTTCTAAATTTTAAAATTATAACTCCAGTCACCACTGCACCTTATAGTTTCTCCTTTCTCGTCTTGTTTCGGTCGAATGACTGGATATGACATGTGAGGGGAGGAGCTATATAGCAGCTCTGCTTGGGTGATCCTCTTGCAACTTCCTGTTGGGAAGGAGAATATATCCCATAAGTAATGGATGACCCGTGGACTGAACACACTACAAGAGAAATAAATTTATCAGGTAAGCATAAATTATGTTTTATCATTTGACACTTTTATAATCCTACAGTGTTTAAGTACAATATTAGGTTTTAAACAATAATTGTTCTCATTGTACCGCAATAAATACACTGCGAATACACTTGGAAAGTTATCAATAATTGTTCTTACTGTACCGCAATAAATACACTGCAAATACACTTGTAAAGTTGATATTAGTTTATTAGGACCCTGCCTCCAATTGTTGGCGCTCTGATATACCAAAGAACAGCAGTGAGACATTCCTCTTATAATGGTCACATGTACTTGTTGGGGTCAGTAGAGATGTGATACTAGTCTACGGTTATAAATCCGTCAGTGTTGTTCCATCAGAAATGCCTTTCATTCATATAGCAGACTTAGTTATAAGTCAGTTGTAAAAGACAGTACTTAACATTAATACTTATTGCCTATATGGATATAAAAGACTATATTGGTACCAATGGTGACCTAGTATTATAACTGTTGTTGTGAATAAGTGTAAAATAGTGATCTTAACTAAGTATAACCTAAGTGGGTGAGCGTCATAACGCTAATCGATGTACATAGAAGAATAAGTTTGATGATTATAAGTTTAAAATTTATGTGATAAAAATTGGTGACGATAAAACAGAAAAAATAGTGCGAATTAAGTGAAAAAAACATATACTGAGGTGAACCTTGTGCACTTTATCTATAATAAAAAATTCAATTAATGTATGTGTTATGAAGAGTAAATAACAGTGAAAAAAGAATTGTTACTTACTGTAGTAAATAATGGTATAGCTGAACAACAATAAGATATTTCTCTTATAATGGTCACATATTCTTATGCATGCCAGTGTAGATGTAATGCAAGTCTATGATTATAAATATACATTATAGTTATTATACTCATTGAGTCCATAGGGGTATACTGTATTGAGCAAATGTATCCAACGACATTCTGCTCTAAGTAATGAGTCTTCAAGGCTGCCTCCTCTGATGCCAAGGGAAACTTTCTGAATTATAGAAAATTTAAGATGATTACATTGGCTCTGATGTTTTAATAAAAAATGTTTTGCAACGCTGGTAATCTTTTTTCCATTTTGTTGGTCGTTTTCTGCGTTTTAATGTTATTTTTGTGTTCCAGAATTCGTACTCTTGCCTCTCTAGTGGTCATGCCCACATAGGCTTTCTCACATTCGCAGTAAATGACATAAATGACACCTGAGGATCTACATGTGAAATTATGTTTTAATTTTTTAATCTTCCCATATTTATCTTTAACCACTTTTATTTTTCTGACAAAGGGACAAACCGAGCATGTGCCACATGGGTATATCCCAGGATCTGTATCACTTTTTTTAGGGTTATGTACATAATGGCTCTGTACCAATTGGTCTTTAAGATTTCTTGGTCTTTTATAACCAATTTTCACTCTGTCTCCTATTATGTCTTTAAGCTCAGGGTCACTTGTAAGAATGTGCCAGTTCTCATTTATTATTCTTACCACACTTTGCATTTGAGGGTTATACGTTGTGATCAATCTTGGAACAGTTGAGGATTTGTCTTTCACTTTGGGACACAATAATGTTTCTCTAATAGTGATGTCGCGAATAGTTCACCGGCGAACATAGCATGTTCGCGTTCGCCGCGAACGGCAAACATATGCGATGTTCGGTCCGCCCCCTATTCATCATCATTGAGTAAACTTTGACCCTGTACCTCACAGTCAGCAGACGCATTCCAGCCAATCAGCAGCAGACCCTCCCTCCCAGACCCTCCCACCTCCTGGACAGCATCCATTTTAGATTCATTTGGAAGCTGCGTTCTTAGTGAGAGGAGGGACAGTGTAGCTGCTGCTGATTTAATAGGGAAATCGATAGCTAGGCTAGTGTATTCAGTGTCCACTACAGTCCTGAAGGACTCATCTGATCTCTGCTGTAAGGACAGCACCCCAAAAAGCCCTTTTTAGGGCTAGAACATCAGTCTGCTTTTTTTATTTCCTGTGTAATCTAATTGCAGTTGCCTGCCTGCCAGCGTATGTGTCAGGCTCACAGCGTATACTGTGCCCACTTGCCCAGTGCCACCACTCATATCTGGTGTAACAGTAGTGTACATTTAAAAAAAACAACACTTTTTTGACTGTGAAATAATAGCAGTCAGTTTCCTTCACACGTGTGTGTTTGGGAGCGGGTGGGAGATTGGTCTTGAGGGGGGGGGGTGGAAGCTACACTACAGAAAAAAGGAAAAAAAATAAAAATAAACATTTTATTTGCAAACTGGGTAGCTGCCAGTACCCAAGATGGCCCCCCAATAAGGCAGAAGGGGAGGGTTAGAGAGCTGTTTTGGGGGGATCAGGGAGGTTGGGGGCTAAGGGGGGATCCTAAACAACAGCATATGTAAATATGCTAAAAAAAGATTATTTTTTTTTTAAAAAAGATACCTTTTTTTTTTAGTACTGGCAGACTTTCTGCCAGTAGTTAAGATGGCGGAGACAATTTTGGGGTGGGGGAGGGAAGAGAGCTCTTTGGGAGGGATCAGGTGGTCTGATGTGTGAGGTGGGAAGCTGATCTCTACACTAAAGCTAAAATTAACCCTGCAAGATCCCTACAAGCTACCTAATTAACCCCTTCACTGCAGGGCATAATTCACGTGTTGTGCGCAGTGGCATTTAGCAGCCTTCTAATTACCAAAAAGCAACACCAAAGCCATATATAAAACTGAAAAGAGAAAAAAGGATACACTTTTTTAAGCACTCGTAGGTCAATAGACGACAATATAGTATGATAAAGTCATTAATGAAACCCAAGAATTAGAAAAAGGGAGACAAGAATTTGATTAGGTTAAAATATAACTTTTATTGGGGTACAAACTTAAAATAGGAAATTCGAATTTAAAAACACACTTAGGCTTCGACTGTAGTCGACTGGGCTCGGCTAGGCAATGTTAGAAAAACACAGATATCCACAGGATATACTGCTATGCTCGATGACCACTCAATTGGATTGCCTACCAATCGTAAACAAATTTTATGGGTGGCAGTATAGACCCTGTAAATGATTCTGAATGGGTGTGATACCAGGGTTCAATTTAAGGAATCTAGTCCAGAGTGACTAAATGTTGATTGTGTCATTGTTGGTACTGATCACTGCTATGCGTCACTACCCTATTGTACAAGTAAAGGTACAGTGTTCATAAGTATTTAGTCCAAGATTTTTAGGTGTGTTCCGTATCTCAGATAATACTAATTGCTGTTATGAGTCAATACTCCATTATAACAATACTGCTTAAATATTCTTAGGTAATGGTTCCTACACCTAATTGGGTATCACAGTACATGTGACTTATATTTATCTGCTCTTAATCGCATAAGTATCTAAGAAGCAACAACTTGTGCCTGTGGTAGAAGTTACTATATACGGCCACCTTGAATATGATCGAACTTGTATGGTTATTCGTGGGTGTACTAACACAATAAGGCCTAGATTTAGAGTTCGGCGGTAAAAGGGCTGTTAACGCTCCGCGGGCTTTTTTCTGGCCGCACCATAAAATTAACTCTGGTATCGAGAGTTAAAACAAATGCTGCGTTAGGCTCCAAAAAAGGAGCGTAGGGCATTTTTACCGCAAATGCAACTCTCGATACCAGAGTTGCTTACGGACGCGGCCGGCATCAAAAACGTGCTCGTGCACGATTCCCCCATAGAAAACAATGGGGCTGTTTGAGCTGAAAAAAAACCTAACACCTGCAAAAAAGCAGCGTTCAGCTCCTAACGCAGCCCCATTGTTTCCTATGGGAAAACACTTCCTACGTCTGCACCTAACACTCTAACATGTACCCCGAGTCTAAACACCCCTAACCTTACACTTATTAACCCCTAATCTGCCGCCCCCACTATCGCTGACCCCTGCATTACACTTTTAACCCCTAATCTGCCGCTCCGTAAACCGCCGCAACCTACGTTATCCCTATGTACCCCTAATCTGCTACCCTAACATCGCCGACCCCTATGTTATATTTATTAACCCCTAATCTGCCCCCCACAACGTCGCCGACACCTACCTACACTTATTAACCCCTAATCTGCCGAGCGGACCTGAGCGCTACTATAATAAAGTTATTAACCCCTAATCCGCCTCACTAACCCTATCATAAATGGTATTAACCCCTAATCTGCCCTCCCTAACATCGCCGACACCTACCTTCAATTATTAACCCCTAATCTGCCGAGCGGACCTCACCGCTACTATAATAAATGTATTAACCCCTAAAGCTAAGTCTAACCCTAATACTAACACCCCCCTAAGTTAAATATAATTTACATCTAACGAAATTAATTAACTCTTATTAAATAAATTATTCCTATTTAAAGCTAAATACTTACCTGTAAAATAAATCCTAATATAGCTACAATATAAATTATAATTATATTATAGCTATTTTAGGATTAATATTTATTTTACAGGCAACTTGGTAATTATTTTAACCAGGTACAATAGCTATTAAATAGTTAAGAACTATTTAATAGTTACCTAGTTAAAATAATTACAAATTTACCTGTAAAATAAATCCTAACCTAAGATATAATTAAACCTAACACTACCCTATCAATAAATTAATTAAATAAACTACCTACAATTACCTACAATTAACCTAACACTACACTATCAATAAATTAATTAAACACAATTCCTACAAATAAATACAATTAAATAAACTAGCTAAAGTACAAAAAATAAAAAAGAACTAAGTTACAGAAAATAAAAAAATATTTACAAACATAAGAAAAATATTACAACAATTTTAAACTAATTACACCTACTCTAAGCCCCCTAATAAAATAACAAAGCCCCCCAAAATAAAAAATTCCCTACCCTATTCTAAATTAAAAAAGTTACAAGCTCTTTTACCTTACCAGCCCTGAACAGGGCCCTTTGCGGGGCATGCCCCAAGAAGTTCAGCTCTTTTGCCTGTAAAAAAAAACATACAATACCCCCCCCCCCAACATTACAACCCACCACCCACATACCCCTAATCTAACCCAAACCCCCCTTAAATAAACCTAACACTAATCCCCTGAAGATCTTCCTACCTTGTCTTCACCATCCAGGTATCACCGATCGGTCCTGGCTCCGATATCTTCATCCAACCCAAGCGGGGGCTAGACATCCACTGAAGAAGTCCAGAAGAGGGTCCAAAGTCTTCCTCCTATCCGGCAAGAAGAGGACATCCGGACCGGCAAACATCTTCTCCAAACGGCATCTTCGATCTTCTTCCATCCGGTGCGGAGCGGGTCCATCTTGAAGCAGGCGACGCGGATCCATCCTCTTCTTCCGATGTCTCCCGACGAATGACGGTTCCTTTAAGGGACGTCATCCAAGATGGCGTCCCTCGAGTTCCGATTGGCTGATAGGATTCTATCAGCCAATCGGAATTAAGGTAGGAATTTTCTGATTGGCTGATGGAATCAGCCAATCAGAATCAAGTTCAATCCGATTGGCTGATCCAATCAGCCAATCAGATTGAGCTTGCATTCTATTGGCTGATCGGAACAGCCAATAGAATGCGAGCTCAATCTGATTGGCTGATTGGATCAGCCAATCGGATTGAACTTGATTCTGATTGGCTGATTCCATCAGCCAATCAGAAAATTCCTACCTTAATTCCGATTGGCTGATAGAATCCTATCAGCCAATCGGAATTCGAGGGACGCCATCTTGGATGACGTCCCTTAAAGGAACCGTCATTCGTCGGGAGACATCGGAAGAAGAGGATGGATCCGCGTCGCCTGCTTCAAGATGGACCCGCTCCGCACCGGATGGAAGAAGATCGAAGATGCCGCTTGGAGAAGATGTTTGCCGGTCCGGATGTCCTCTTCTTGCCGGATAGGAGGAAGACTTTGGACCCTCTTCTGGACTTCTTCAGTGGATGTCTAGCCCCCGCTTGGGTTGGATGAAGATATCGGAGCCAGGACCGATCGGTGATACCTGGATGGTGAAGACAAGGTAGGAAGATCTTCAGGGGATTAGTGTTAGGTTTATTTAAGGGGGGTTTGGGTTAGATTAGGGGTATGTGGGTGGTGGGTTGTAATGTTGGGGGGGGGGTATTGTATGTTTTTTTTTACAGGCAAAAGAGCTGAACTTCTTGGGGCATGCCCCGCAAAGGGCCCTGTTCAGGGCTGGTAAGGTAAAAGAGCTTGTAACTTTTTTAATTTAGAATAGGGTAGGGAATTTTTTATTTTGGGGGGCTTTGTTATTTTATTAGGGGGCTTAGAGTAGGTGTAATTAGTTTAAAATTGTTGTAATATTTTTCTTATGTTTGTAAATATTTTTTTATTTTCTGTAACTTAGTTCTTTTTTATTTTTTGTACTTTAGCTAGTTTATTTAATTGTATTTATTTGTAGCAATTGTGTTTAATTAATTTATTGATAGTGTAGTGTTAGGTTAATTGTAGGTAATTGTAGGTAGTTTATTTAATTATTTTATTGATAGGGTAGTGTTAGGTTTAATTATATCTTAGGTTAGGATTTATTTTACAGGTAAATTTGTAATTATTTTAACTAGGTAACTATTAAATAGTTCTTAACTATTTAATAGCTATTGTACCTAGTTAAAATAAATACCAAGTTGCCTGTAAAATAAATATTAATCCTAAAATAGCTATAATATAATTATAATTTATATTGTAGCTATATTAGGATTTATTTTACAGGTAAGTATTTAGCTTTAAATAGGATTAATTTATTTAATAAGAGTTAATTTATTTCGTTATATGTAAATTATATTTAAGTTAGGGGGGTGTTAGTGTTAGGGTTAGACTTAGCTTTAGGGGTTAATACATTTATTAGAATAGCGGTGAGCTCCGATCGGAAGATTAGGGGTTAATAATTGAAGGTAGGTGTCGGCGATGTTAGGGAGGGCAGATTAGGGGTTAATACCATTTATGATAGGGTTAGTGAGGCGGATTAGGGGTTAATAACTTTATTATAGTAGCGCTCAGATCCGCTCGGCAGATTAGGGGTTAATAAGTGTAGGTAGGTGTCGGCGACGTTGTGGGGGGCAGATTAGGGGTTAATAAATATAACATAGGGGTCGGCGATGTTAGGGCAGCAGATTAGGGGTACATAGGGATAACGTAGGTTGCGGCGGTTTACGGAGCGGAAGATTAGGGGTTAAAAGTGTAATGCAGGGGTCAGCGATAGCGGGGGCGGCAGATTAGGGGTTAATAAATGTAATACAGGGGTCGGCGGTGTTAGGGGCAGCAGATTAGGGGTACATAAGTATAACGTAGGTGGCGGTCGGCAGATTAGGGGTTAAAATTTTTAATCGAGTGGCGGCGATGTGGGGCGAGCTCGGTTTAGGGGTACATAGGTAGTTTATGGGTGTTAGTGTACTTTAGGGTACAGTAGTTAAGAGCTTTATAAACCGGCGTTAGCCAGAAAGCTCTTAACTCCTGCTATTTTCAGGCGGCTGGAATCTTGTCGTTAGAGCTCTAACGCTCACTGCAGAAACGACTCTAAATACCGGAGTTAGAAAGATCCCATTAAAAAGATAGGCTACGCAAATGGCGTAGGGGGATCTGCGGTATGGAAAAGTCGCGGCTGCAAAGTGAGCGTTAGACCCTTTAATCACTGACTCCAAATACCAGCGGGCGGCCAAAACCAGCGTTAGGAGCCTCTAACGCTGGTTTTGACGGCTACCGCCGAACTCTAAATCTAGGCCTTAGTATTTAAAACCGTGGTATTATATGTTTTCTTTATTCATATCTAATTGTATACAACAGGTGGAATAAATGTTATGTGTTTACATTAGTATACTGTATAATCCCCGCGGAGTATTTAAATATAATGTGTATCGTCTTAGCAACTAGCAGATCAAGCCAAGTGGCACATTGGAAAAATGCAAATTGACGATCAGCTGATATCAAATTCAGCAGTAGTATCGAGCAAACACTTCAATGGTTGTGTTAGAGCTGGGAATGTCTCATTGATTAGGTACTAATTTAAGGACATCTAAATTAGTGTCTCCGTTTAATATTAAAAAATCTGACCGCTATCAGTAACACAATATATGGTATCACCAACACAATGTTAAATATATATTAACTAGTTTAGGTATAATACATGTTAGAAACGTGATTATGTATTTGGATTCAATAAAGGACTGGATATCTAATTGCATCATATGTTAATAATGTCCCATTTTGTAAAGTCCCAAGTCTATATATTTGAGTGTTATATTTATGACTAGGACAGAAATATAAATGCGTTCGCTTCACTTGCACGGTTATCGTCAGTTATTTTATTGTTTCTGACAGCATGAGGTTATGTACCGACAAGTGAGAATGTTTATCAGCTGTGGGCTTTCAAACCTGCATTATTGCTTAGCGATGATTATAATTTACAATTTCAGCATTATCATGCGGAAACGAATGCTGTTTCTTAATCATCTATACCACTCAATTTATATGTTAGTAATAGGGAGTAACGGGATGATGCAGGAGGTAGCTATCACCAGGACTCCGGTATCGGTGTATCCATTTGTTTAGTACATTTAAACAGCTGTTAGTTGCTGATTATAGATTTTCACAAATCCAGTGTTGGATGCATATATATTAGGCTAAGTCTTTTGAATGTTACGAACGTAACTGTGTACTTTAGTTCAGTAAAAGGACTGGATACCTTATTGTAGACCAATTATATAGCACCCCAAGTATATGTGTTATTTTGAAAGGTAAACTAAGTGCGGTCGTTTTGCTTGCTTAGTTAACAGAGGGTTTTTAATTGTCTGTATCAGTACATAGCTGTATACCGGCAAGTGAGAAATATTTATCAGCTGTGAAGTATCATGAATATAATAGTGAATAGCAGTAATTACAAACCGCTTTATGATTTCGACATTGTCGTGTGTAAATCACAGGTAGTAATTATGAATTTGACATCCGAATCCACCTAAGTTAATTAACAATATTCAACAATATTGTGTATAAATTTATATGTGATAGATATTGTAATTTGTGACCGAACGTCACAACAGTATACACTCTAGCACATTCCTTTACTCATTAACTTGGTTTACCCGCATATTGCCAGTGGCCATTATTATGCCCAGTATGAACTGTTAGTATGTCGATAATAAACTTAAGTAAAGCATCAGTTAATATAAATAGTAGACTACAGTAAAAAGATCGGAAGCTTCAGGCTTGCTAAAAACACAGGAGCTCCTAGGACTCCTCACCATTGCCCTAACGTCCCTAACATGTTTCGCCACATTCCATGGCTTTTTCAAAGGTGAACGCGCCGCACTATAGTCGGCTATTTAAGGCTTTTAACAATCACGCCCCCAAAAGGCATGTTAATGCCTCCTGACCAATTGAATCAATAACACTGCTATTGTCATAGATGGGTGGGTATAGTTAAACTATACGTCAAATAAACTTAACTGTTTCCTGACTGTTTGAAGTTTAGGCATGTGTGTCAGAGGGCAACAAAATTGCACTATGTTTATTAGTACGAGCTAATTAATCATTGATGTGTTATAATAATAATGTAAATGTTAAAAGGTGTATTAATGTAATGTAGCTTTTGTTCTGTATAGAACATTAATGTTAGGATCTCCAATTGGTGTATTTATGGCTTAACGCAATGTCTAAATATTAATGAATTTGAAATGCTGTGTTATATTTGTCTATTAAGATATACTTCTATACATTCAGTAAATATGTCACATACAGAGGCTTATTAGTATACCTTGTAGTGTGGTCTGAAAAGATAAAATAAAAAGTGATGACGTGAAGAAATATAACTGTAGAGAGATGCCCTAGATTGTTTATATTGATACAATCTAACTAGAGTATGTGGGTGCACATAAGGACATGGCCATGCCCTGCTATGAAATATGTTAGTGCTGAAGTGATTACAGTTATAGAGTTACCTCACCGTGTCCAGCTATGAAATATAGTGTACATGCTGAGTGATCCGGGTCACAAAATTTCCCCTTAATGATCTACCAAAGCCATATATGTCTGCTATTTCTGAACAAAGGGGATCCCAGAGAAGCATTTGCAACCATTTGTGCCATAATTGCACAAGCTGTTTGTAAATAATTTCAGTGAGAAACCTAAAGTTTGGAAAAAAGTTGACTATTTTTTTTAATTTGATCGCATTTGGCGGTGAAATGGTGGCATGAAATATACCAAAAAGGGCCAAGATCAATACTTGCGGTTGTCTACTACACTACACTAAAGCTAAAATTAACCCTACAAGCTCCCTACAAGCTCCCTAATTAACCCCTGCACTGCTGAGCATAATACACGTGTGGTGCGCAGCGGCATTTAGCGGCCTTCTAATTACCAAAAAGCAATGCCAAAGCCATATATGTCTGCTATTTCTGAACAAAGGGGATCCCAGAGAAACATTTACAACCATTTGTGCCATAATTGCACAAAATTTTTGTAAATGATTTCAGTGAGAAACCTAAAATTTGGGCGGTGACATGGTGGCATGAAATATACCAAAATGGGCCTAGATCAATGCTTTGGGTTGTCTACTACACTACACTAAAGCTAAAACTACCCCAAAAAGCTCCCTACATGCTCTCTAATTAACCCCTTCACTGATGGGCATAATACACGTGTGGTGCACAGTGGCATTTAGCGGCCTTCTAATTACCAAAAAGCAACGCCAAAGCCATATATGTCTGCTATTTCTGAACAAAGGGGATCCCAGAGAAAAATTTACAACCAATTATGCCATAATTGCACAAGCTGTTTGTAAATAATTTCATTGAGAAACCTAAAGTTTGTGAAAAAATTTGTGAAAAAGTGAACAATTTTTTTTATTTGATCGCATTTGGTGGTGAAATGGTGGCATGAAATATATCAAAATGGGCCTAAATCAATACATTGGGATGTCTTCTAAAAAAAAAATATATACATGTCAATGGATATTCAGGGATTCCTGACAGATATCAGTGTTCCAATGTAACTAGCGCTAATTTTGAAAAAAAGTGGTTTGGAAATAGCAAAGTGCTACTTGTATTTATGGCCCTATAACTTGCAAAAAAAAGCAAAGAAGATGTAAACATTGGGTATTTCTAAACTGAGGACAAAATTTAGAAACTATTTAGCATGGGTGTTTTTTGGTGGTTGTAGATAAGTAACAGATTTTGGGGGTCAAAGTTAGAAAAAGTGTTTTTTTTTCCATTTTTTCCTCATATTTTATAATTATTTATTGTAAATTATAAGATATGATGAAAATAAAAGTCCATTTAATGGCGAGAAAAACGGTATATAATATGTGTGGGTACAGTAAATGAGTAAGAGGAAAATTACAGCTAAATACAAACACCGCAGAAATGTAAAAATAGCCTTGTTCCCAAACGGACAGAAAATGGAAAAGTGCTGTGGTGATTAAGGGGTTAAAAAAAAACCACTTTTTTGACTTTGAAATAATAGCAGTCAGTTTCCTTCACACGTGTGCGTTTCAGGGCCTGCCAGGGCACAGTGTCATACCAGTGCAACTCATATCTGGTGTAACAGTAGTGTACATTAACCCCTTAATGACCACAGCACTTTTCCATTTTCTGTCCGTTTGGGACCAGGGCTATTTTTACATTTCTGCTGTGTTTGTGTCTAGCTGTAATTTTCCTCTTACTCGTTTACTGTACCCACACATATTATATACCGTTTTTCTCGCCATTAAATGGACTTTCTAAAGATTTCATTACAGGTGGCCCTCGTTTTACAACGGTTCATTTTACACCGTTTCAGAATAACAACCTTTTTTTCCAGTCATGTGACTGCTATTGAAAAGCATTGAGAAGCAGTGCATTTATTAAAATAGCCAGTAGGTGGAGCTGTCCGTTTGTGTTGCAGCAAAGCCAAGCAAGCTGAAATTAATCAGTTTAACCCGACCTGAGCTATCGAGCAGATTTCAAAGGAACAAGATCTTCCTGTTGGAATGCATAGAAAGAACTGTTTGCAGAAAAATGCAAGTGAAGTCTGCGTTGTGTGATTATTTTATTAGGTTTATAATGCTGTTTAGCAAATGTTTTTGTTCATTTAACTTTGTTTAATTATATATTCTATGTTGTGTGTTATTTTATTAGGTTTATAATGATGTTTAGCATTTAAAGTCTTCATTTCAAAGCTTTAAAAATAATGTATTAGGTGTTACTTATGACAATTTTGAGAAGGGCCTGGAACCTATCTCCCTCACTTCCCATTGACTTACATTATAAACTGTGTTTCAATTTACAACGGTTTCGATTTACAACCATTCCATCTGGAACCTAACTCCTGCGTAAACTGAGGGTTACCTGTATTTTCATCATATCCTATAATTTACTATAAAAAAAATGATAAAATATGAGGAAAAAATGGAAAAAACACACTTTTTCTAACTTTGACCCCCAAAATCTGTTACTCATCTACAACCACCAAAAAACACCCATGCTAAATAGTTTCTAAATTTTGTCCTGAGTTTAAAAATACCCAATGTTTACATGTTCTTTGCTTTTTTTGCAAGTTATAGGGCCATAAATACAAGTAGCACTTTGCTATTTCCAAACCATTTTTTTTTTTCAAAATTAGCGCTAGTTACATTGGAACACTGATATCTGTCCGGAATCCCTGAATAGCCATTGACATGTATATATTTTTTTTTAGAAGACATCCCAAAGTATTGATCTAGGCCCATTTTGGTATATTTCATGCCACCATTTCACCACCAAATGCGATCAAATAAAAAAACATTGTTCACTTTTTCACAAACTTTAGGTTTCTCACTGAAATTATTTACAAATAGCTTGTGCAATTATGGCATAAATGGTTGTACATTTTTCTCTGGGATCCCCTTTGTTCAGAAACAGCAGACATATATGGCTTTGATGTTGCTTTTTGATAATTAGAAGGCCGCTAAATGCCACTGCGCACCACACATGTATTATGTCCAGCAGTGAAGGGGTTAATTAGGGAGCATGTAGGGAGCTTTTTGGGGTAATTTTAGCTTTAGTGTAGTGTAGTAGACAACCCAAAGTATTGATCTAGGCCCATTTTGGTATATTTAATGCCACCATTTCACCTCCAAATGCGATCAAATAAAAAAATAATTAC
This sequence comes from Bombina bombina, assembly GCF_027579735.1. NCBI lineage: Eukaryota > Metazoa > Chordata > Amphibia > Anura > Bombinatoridae > Bombina > Bombina bombina. The sequence continues at coordinate 169,673,846 of NC_069499.1, read as the reverse complement.
ATTTTTCCAAATTTTAGGTTTCTCACTAAAATCATTTACAAACATTTTGTGCAATTATGGCACAAATGGTTGTAAATGCTTCTCTGGGATCCCCTTTTTTCAGAAATAGCAGACATGTATGGCTTTGGCATTGCTTTTTGGTAATTAGAAGGCTGCTAAATGCCGCTGCGCACCACACGTGTATTATGCTCAGCAGTGCAGGGGTTAATTAGGGAGCTTGTAGGGAGCTTCTAGGGTTAATTTTAGCTTTAGTGCAGTGTAGTAGACAACCCCAAGTATTGATCTAGGCCCATTTTGGTATATTTCATGCCACCATTTCACCGCCAAATGCGATCAAATTAAAAAAAATAGTCAACTTTTTCCCAAACTTTAGGTTTCTCACTGAAATTATTTACAAACAGCTTGTGCAATTATGGCACAAATGGTTGTAAATGCTTCTCTGGGATCCCCTTTGTTCAGAAATAGCAGACATATATGGCTTTGGCGTTGCTTTTTGGTAGTTAGAAGGCCACTAAATGCAACTGCGCACAACACATGAATTATGCCCAGCAGTGAAGGGGTTAATTATGTAGCTTGCAGGGAGCTTGCAGGGTTAATTTTAGCTTAAGTGTAGAGATCAGCTTCCCACCGGACACATCAGACCCCCTGATCCCTCCCAAAGAGCTCTCTTCCCTCCCCCACCCCACAATTGTCCCCGCCATCTTAAGTACTGGCAGAAAGTCTGCCAGTACTAAAATAAAAGGTACCTTTTTTTTTAATATATATTTTTTAGCATATTTACATATGCTGTTGTGTAGGATCCCCCCCTTAGCCCCCAACCTCCCTGATCCCCCCCAAAACAGCTTCCTAACCCTCCCCCTCTGCCTTATTGGGGGCCATATTGGGTACTGGCAGCTGTCTGCCAGTACCCAGTTTGCAAATAAAATGTTTTTTTTTTATTTTTTTATTTCATTTTTCTGTAGTGTAGCTTCCCCCCCCCAAGACCAATCCCCCACCTGCTCCCAGATCACTTAGATTTCCAAGTACTAAATATTTTGCACCCCTTTCTCCCACTTCTAAAAACATTTTTTCTGTAGTGTAGCGGTTCCAACCCGCTCCCTCCCCGTGCACGTGCCCGCCTCCTCCCGTAGACACGCGCGTGCCCCCGGCGATCCCACCCCCCTCTCTGACAAGGACCGCATCTATGGCCGCCCACCAGCCTCCCACTTCAGCTCCCACCCACCAACGAATGCGGCCATCGATGCCTGGTGCAGAGAGGGCCACAGAGTGGCTCTCTCTGCACCGGAGGGGTAACATTTGTTATTGCAGGATGCCTCGATATCGAGGCATCCTGCAATAACCGGAAAGCAGCTGGAAGCGATCAGGATCGCTTCCAGCTGCTTTCCAAACCGAGGGCGTACGCCATACGTCCTCAGGCGTTAACTGTATTTTTTCTGAGGACGTATGGCGTACGTCCTCGGTCATTAAGGGGTTAAAAAAAAACTAGAAATTTGACTATGAAATAATAGCAGTCAGTTTCCTTCACACGTGTGCGTTTCAGGGCCTGCCAGGGCACAGTGTCACACCAGTGCAACTCATATCTGGTGTAACAGTAGTGTACATTTAAAAAAAACAACACTTTTTTTACTGTGAAATAATAGCAGTCAGTTTCCTTCACACGTGTGCATTTCAGGGCCTGCCAGGGCACAGTGTCACACCAGTGCAACTCATATCTGGTGTAACAGTAGTGTACATAAAAAAAAAAACTAGAAATTTGACTGTGAAATAATAGCAGTCAGTTTCCTTCACACGTGTGCGTTTCAGGGCCTGCCAGGGCACAGAGTCACACCAGGTCAACTCATATCTGGTGTAACAGTAGTGTACATTAAAAAAGAAAATAGAAATTTGACTGTGAAATAACAGCAGTCAGTTTCCTTCACACGTGTGCGTTTCAGGGCCTGCCAGAGCACAGTGTCACCCCAGTGCAACTCATATCTGGTGTAACAGTAGTGTACATTTAAAAAAACAAGACTTTTTTGACTGTGAAATAACAGCAGTCAGTTTCCTTCACACGTGTGCATTTCAGGGACTGCCGGAGCACAGTGTCACCCCAGTGCAACTCATATCTGGTGTAACAGTAGTGTACATTTAAAAAAACAAGACTTTTTTGACTGTGAAATAATAGCAGTCAGTTTCCTTCACACGTGTGCGTTTCAGTGCTTGCCAGGGCACAGTGTCACCCCAGTGCAACTCATATCTGGTGTAACAGTAGTGTACATTTAAAAAAAAAAAACACTTTTTTGACTGTGAAATAATAGCAGTCAGTTTCCTTCACGCGTGTGCGTTTCAGTGCCTGCCAGGGCACAGTGTCACCCCAGTGCAACTCATATCTGGTGTAACAGTAGTGTACATTTAAAAAAAAACAACACTTTTTTGACTGTGAAATAATAGCAGTCAGTTTCCTTCACGCGTGTGCGTTTCAGGGCCTGGCAGGGCACAGTGTCACACCAGTGCAACTCATATCTGGTGTAACAGTAGTGTACATTTAAAAAAAAAAAATACAATTTTGACTGTAATAGATTGAATAGCAGACAGACAGAGGCAGGCCACCCTGCAGGGGCCGTCGTGTTGCTGTGATTCCCTTTGGCCCTAGAATAATGCCCAGTGTTCAGAGGCCACGTACCCTGAACTCGAACAGTTCTGAGGACATAGTTGACTGGCTAACACAGGACACCCAATCTTCAACAGCTTCTGCTCGGAACTTTGACGCACCATCCTCCTCCAGCTTAGCTTCGGGCACATATCAAGTTACCACTCGCCCGCCTGCCGCCACCACCAACACTAGCACCACAGCCGCTTCACTTGATCTGTCAGAGGAGTTATTTACACATTAGTTGGAAGAAATGAGTGATAGTGATGCGCAACCATTATTGACAGAGGATGTAGATAACAGGGATATGTCTGAGTCAGGCAGCATTGCACACATGGACGTACGGTGTGATGATGATGATGATGATGTTGTACCCGCTGCTGCTTCCTTTGCTGAGTTGTCAGATACAAGTGAAGTGGTTGATGATAACGATGCGTCCGTGGATGTCACGTGGGTGCCCGCTAGAAGAGAAGAAGAACAGGGGGAAGTTCAGATGGGGAGACAGAGAGGAGGAGGAGATGAGTTGGAAGCAGGGGGAGGTCATCGCAAGGAGCTAGTGGCACAGTCAGACAGCATGCATCGGCACCTGGGTGACACATTGCCACGACTTGCAGGCAGGCCTGCTGCCACCTCCTGTACTCCTCCTACTCCTTCCATAACCTCCTCGGCTGAGTCCTCTTCTGCTTCTGCGTCTTGCTCCACATCAACGGCACCCCCCCAGTTCCCCAGGTACTATTCCACATCCCGGATACAGCAGTGTCACGCTGTATTGGGGTTGACTTGCCTGAAAGCAGAGAGTAACACCGGACCAGCACTCCTGTCCGCCCTGAACGCACAGGTGGATCAGTGGCTGACTCCGCACCAACTGGAGATCGGCAAAGTGGTTTGTGACAACGGAAGAAATTTGTTGGCGGCATTGAATTTGGGCAAGTTGACACATGTGCCGTGCATGGCACATGTGTGTAATCTGATCGTACAATGCTTTGTGCATAAGTACCCAGGCTTACAGGACGTCCTGAAACAGGCCAGGAAGGTGTGTGGCCATTTCAGGCGTTCCTACACGGCCATGGCGTACTTTTCAGATATCCAGTGGCGAAACAACATGCCAGTGAGGCGCTTGATTTGCGACAGCCCGACACGTTGGAATTCAAAACTCCTAATGTTCGACCGCCTGCTCCAACAAGGAAAACGACTATTTGTATGACCGGGGTGCTAGGACAGCCTCTGCGGAGCTGGGAATTTTTTTGCCACGTTACTGGACGCTCATGCGCAATGCCTGTAGGCTCATGCGTCCTTTTGAGGAGGTGACAAACCTAGTCAGTCGCAACGAAGGCACCATCAGCGACATCATACCATTTGTTTTCTTCCTGGAGCGTGCCCTGCCAAGAGTGCTGATCAGGCCGTAGATGAGCGTGAAGTGGAAGAGGAAGAGTTGTGGTCACCATCACCACCAGAAACAGCCTTATCAGCATCGCTTGCTGGACCTGCGGCAATGCTGGAAGAGGATTGTGAGGAAGAGGAGTCAGAGGAGCAATGTGGCTTTGAGGAGGAGGAGGAAGACCAACCACAACAGGCATCCCAGGGTGCTCATTGTCACCTATCTGGTACCCGTGGTGTTGTACGTGGCTGGGGGGAAGAACATACCTTCAGTGAGATCACTGAGGACGAGGAACGGAAAGTGACTAGCTTGGCATCCAACCTTGCGCAAATGTAGTCTTTCATGCTGTCGTGCCTGTTGAGGGACCCTCGTATAAAAAGGCTGAAGGAGAACGACCTGTACTGGGTGTCCATGCTACTAGATCCCCGGTATAAGCATAAAGTGCCTGAAATGTTACCGAATTAGCGCAATTCGGAAAGAATGCAGCAGTTTCAAAATAAATTAAAAAGTATGCTTTACACAGCGTATAAGGGTGATGTCACAGCACAACGGGAATCTAACAGGGGAAGAGGTGAAAGTAATCCTCCTCCTCCCACGACCATGCCGGCAAGGACAGGATGCTTTACAGACGTGTTGTTGATGGAGAACATGCAGAGCTTTTTAAGTCCTATGCATTGCCACAGCCCTTCGGGGTCCACCTTCAGAGAATGACTCGACCGACAGGTTGCAGACTACTTCGCCTTAACTGCAGATATCGACACTCTGAGGAGCAATGAACCCCTTGACTACTGGGTGTGCAGGCTTGACCTGTGGCCTGAGCTATCCCAATTTGCGATAGAACTTCTGGCCTGCCCCGCTTCAAGTGTCCTGTCAGAAAGGACCTTCAGTGCAGCAGGAGGTATTGTCACTGAGAAGAGAAGTCGCCTAGGTCAAAAAAGTCTAGATTACCTCACCTTTATTAAGATGAATGAGGGATGGATCCCGAAGGGACTGACAGTGGGCGATACATTCGACTAAAAAAGGCCTGATGAGATGAGCTGCCTTGGGCTAAAAATGGTCCACACGCTGCTGTATTTTATCTCTGAATGCAGGATGACTTGCGTGACTTATCCGCCACCAACTAGGGTTCAAGCCGCAATGTTTTAGGGCACTTTCTGCCTGGGAAAAAAACATCAATTTTTCTGGCCGCTGCTACAGCAGCAGCTGCAACAATACCTAATTTTTCAGGCATGTGCACATGCCTAATTTTTCTGGCCTCTGGTGCTGCACTGTGGCTTCAAAAACCAAACCAAAAAAAAGGCACATAACAGGGATTAAACTGATAGGAATAGTACTACTTAACACACCTTATAATAACGCAGAGAGAGGCAACGCAGAGAGAGGAGTCTGAAGAAGAGTAGTCAGAGGAGGAAGGTGACTTTGAGGAGGTGGAAGACCAAACACAGCAGGTGTCCCAGGGGGCTTGTTGTCACCTTTCGGGGACCCTTGGTGCTGTACGTGGCTGGGTGGAGGAAGAGACCTTCAATGACATCAGTGAGGACAAGGAACGGGACATGGCTAGCTTGGTATCCAACCTTGTGCAAATGGGGAGTTTGCGGTTGTGCAAATGGACTGTTTGCGGTGTGTTAAACGGGAAGTTTGGTCTGTCACTGTGAAGCGGGCGTAACCCTTACACTACCTGATCGATACAACATCATACCTGATGTTTTAAAGCACGTCATTCCAAACAATTTAGGAATGTTAGGTGATTTATGCCCTTTATGGATTAAAACCAGACTCTGCATCAACTATGTAATTTTCCATGGTAGTTTTGCCATGGATCCCCCTCCGGCATGCCACAGTCCAGGTGTTAGTCCCCTTGAAACAACTTTTCCATCACTATTGTGGCCAGAAAGAGTCCCTGTGGGTTTTAAAATTCGCCTGCATATTGAAGTCTATGGCGGTTTGCCCGGTTCACAACATTTTATGTTCGCGACATCACTAGTCTCTAACAGTTTTCAATGCTTTAAACTTGGCTTGCTTTATGGATCTGTTGCTGTAGCCTCTTTGTAATAGTCTAGTTGTCAGAAGTTTACTTTCATTTTCATAAATTAAGACATCAGAACAATTTCTCCTGAGTCGTAGGAACTCTCCATATGGTATTGCTTTCAAAGTACTAGCTGGGTGTGCACTTGTATTGTGTAATAGTGTATTTGTAGATATTTCTTTCCTAAACACTTTAGTTGTAATGGTACCATCATTGTTTTTAGTAATTGTTAGATCTAGGAAATTGATTTCTCGTAAATTAGCTTGATATGTTAATTTAATGTTAAGGTAATTATTATTGAGTACCGATAAGAAATTATCTAGATGTTCCCGTGTGCCATCCCATATAAATAGCACATCGTCGATATACCTTAACCATAGAGGTACGTGATTGGTAAATGTTTCCATACCTTCTGAGAAAACAATTTTTTGCTCCCAGAATACCAAAAATAAGTTGGCATACGTTGGGGCACACAAAGTGCCCATCGCAGTGCCTTGTGTTTGTAGGAAGAAATTATCTTTGAATGTAAAGATATTGTGGGTAAGTACATATTTCAAAAGCAATAAGATAAATTCATTATGTTTTTTATTATCAGACTCATTAGTGGATAGGAAGTATCTTATCGCCTGTATTCCATCATTGTGTCTGATACTTGCATATAAAGACTCCACGTCTGCTGTAATAAGCCATGTATCTTGATCAAGATGTACATTTTGTAAAATCTGTAGGACTTCGATAGTGTCACGGACATATGATGGCATTGTAGTCAAATATTCTCTTAATCGTTGGTCTACATATTTACTTGCTGCCTCAGTTAAGTTGTTATTGCCGGACACTATGGGTCTTCCCAGAGGTTTAGTCAGACTTTTATGTACTTTTGGTAAGAAATATATAGTAGCCAGAGTGGGTTTTTTGTATCAGAAAGTTTTTTTCAGTTTTAGTGATGGTACCATTGTTCCACATCTTTAAGATGAGTTTGTTATACTGTTTCATCTACTCTGATTGAGGATTGAATAAAAGTTTTTTGTAACAGTCCTTATTTGTTAATTGTCTCATAGCTTCTTCAACATAATCATCTTTGGACCACACGACTATATCTCCGCCCTTATCGGACGGCTTGATGACTACATCTGTCCATGTTTTTATATCTTTTAAAGCAGTTTTTTCAGAATAGGTAAGGTTATTATTCACATTGTAAATTGGTAGTTTTTCAATATTTTTTGCATACAATTTGAGAAAAAACAGTCACTTGTGGTGAAGTAGATGCAGGAGGGGTATATGTGGACTTAGGTTTTAAATCTTTCTTCCAAAGAGTGTTTTGAGTTTCAATATCAGATTAACCTAGAAGATCTTCCAAATCTTTCAGAGAATCTAACTCCTCATTTGTTAGGTAAGGATCATTTTTATTTGAGTACATCTTTTTTAGTAAAAGTTTACGTGAAAATAAATGAACATCTTTAGTTAATTCAAACTTATTTAAAGTGTTGGTTGGGCAGAAGGTTAACCCTTTAGAGAGAACATTTATATGATTTATGTTAAGAGTATGGTCAAGGGTCAAGGGTTAACCTTCTGCCCGACCAACACTTTAAATAAGTTTGAATTAACTAAAAATGTTAACTATCGACGATGTGCTATTTATTTGGGATGGCACACGGGAACATCTAGAGAATTTCTTATCGGTACTCAATAATAATAACCTTAACATTAAATTAACATATCAAGCTGATTTACAAGAAATCAATTTCCTAGATCTGACAATTACTAAAAACAATGATGGTACCATTACAACTAAAGTGTTTAGGAAAGAAATGTGGAGAATAAGGTGTGGTAGCCAAGCGCTAAGACAATCCCTTAAGCTGAATACAAATGAAGGGTCTAACCAACCCCCAAGGGAAAGAACAGGTAGTGAAGGAATATGTACAGCGCCAATACAGGCTAAGGGATAAATATAAACACTAAAAGATACAATAAAACACTAAAAGATACAATATATACCTGCTAAGGCTAAAAAAGGATTTATTACAAATAAATAGTTGGTACCAATAGAAGGATAAAATGCTTAAAAACAATGGTAAGGTAGAGTAATGTTCTGAAAAACTCACAAAGTGCAAATGGCAATGAGGGTATAAGAAACTAAAATGGTGAAATCCACGTGTGGGTGCGGATACACAAATAAGCAAAGTGTTTATGCAACATAAATGTGCAACATAATATGGGCATAAATGTGCAAATGTTTTACAACATAGGTGAGAGTAATTGTGAACACTGTGTTTAAATATAAAGAAGAATCGATTCACAACCAATAATCAAAAATTCACAAAAAATCACAAAAATATAATGAATAGTCCTGATGACACTGCAGTGCAAAAATAAGTCACAGGTAAGTTGATACCATTGGGTGACAAATGTGGAAGAAGGTGATGTGACATAAGGTAAAAACAAAAAATATGTGGAAAAAATAATCAAAAAAATCCAGTGAAAAAACAAAAATCAAAAAACAAAATGATGTTCAACAAAAGATCAAAAAAGAACAAAAAAGGGTGTTGTAATCCAAATAACAGTAAATTAAAAAGGAATCATATGAAGGAACCTTGAATCCTGAGGGGGAGAGTTCCCAGGCAAATCCTAACAACGGTCAGCTCTTTGTCCAATGTCCTAGAAATGTCCCTGTAAAAAAAGGAGTAACATAGCGTAACAAGTCCTCAAAGTGGTTAAAAAACTTGGAATAATGCTTACCAACAGGTCTACGCGTTTCGGCCCCAAAATAAGGCCTTTATCAAGACTGCTCCTTTTTTTTTACAGGGACATTTCTAGGACATTGGACAAAGAGCTGACCGTTGTTAGGATTTGCCTGGGAACTCTCCCCCTCAGGATTCAAGGTTCCTTCATATGATTCCTTTTTAATTTACTGTTATTTGGATTACAACACCCTTTTTTGTTCTTTTTTGATCTTTTGTTGAACATCATTTTGTTTTTTTATTTTTGTTTTTTCACTGGATTTTTTTGATTATTTTTTCCACATATTTTTCGTTTTTACCTTATGTCACATCACCTTCTTCCACATTTGTCACCCAATGGTATCAACTTACCTGTGACTTATTTTTGCACTGCAGTGTCATCAGGACTATTCATTATATTTTTGTGATTTTTTGTGATTTTTTGTGAATTTTTGATTATTGGTTGTGAATCGATTCTTCTTTATATTTTAAACACAGTGTTCACAATTACTCTCACCTATGTTGTAAAACATTTGCACATTTATGCCCATATTATGTTGCACATTTATGTTGCATAAACACTTTGCTTATTTGTGTATCCGCACCCACACGTGGATTTCACCATTTTAGTTTCTTATACCCTCATTGCCATTTGCACTTTGTGAGTTTTTCAGAACATTACTCTACCTTACCATTGTTTTTAAGCATTTTATCCTTCTATTGGTACCAACTATTTATTTGTAATAAATCCTTTTTTAGCCTTAGCAGGTATATATTGTATCTTTTAGTGTTTTATTGTATCTTTTAGTGTTTATATTTATCCCTTAGCCTGTATTGGCGCTGTACATATTCCTTCACTACCTGTTTAGGAAAGAAACATCTACAAATACACTATTACACAATACAAGTGCACACCCAGCTAGTACTTTGAAAGCAATACCATATGGAGAGTTCCTACGACTCAGGAGAAATTGTTCTGATGTCTCAATTTATGAAAATGAAAGTAAACTTCTGACAACTAGACTATTACAAAGAGGCTACAGCAACAGATCCATAAAGCAAGCCAAGTTTAAAGCATTGAAAACTGTTAGAGACACATTATTGTGTCCCAAAGTGAAAGACAAATCCTCAACTGTTCCAAGATTGATCACAACTAGTTATAACCCTCAAATGCAGTGTGGTAAGAATAATAAATGAGAACTGGCACATTCTTACAAGTGACCCTGAGCTAAAAGACATAATAGGAGACAGAGTGAAAATTGGTTATAAAAGACCAAGAAATCTTGGTACAGAGTCATAATGTACATACCCCTAAAAAAAGTGATACAGATCCTGGGATGTATCCCATGTGGCACATGCTCGGTTTGTCCCTTTGTCAGAAAAATAAAAGTGGTTAAAGATAAATATGGGAAGATTCAAAAATTAAAACATAATTTTACATGTAGATCCTCAGGTGTCATTTATGTCATTTACTGCAAATGTGAGAAAGCCTATGTGGGCATGACCACTAGAGAGGCAAGAGTACGAATCCTGGAACACAAAAATAACATTAAAAACGCAGAAAAAGACCAACAAAATGGTAAAAAGATTACCAGAGTTGCAAAACATTTTTTATTAAAACATCAGAGCCAATATAGTCATCTTAAATTTTCTATAATTCAGAAAGTTTCCCTTGGCATCAGAGGAGGCAGCCTTGAAGACTCATTACTTTGAGCTAAATGTCGTTGGATACATTTACTCAATACAGTATACTAGTGATGTCGCGAATAGTTCGCCGGTGAATAGTTCCCGGCGAACATAGCATGTTCGCGAACATAGCATGTTCGCCGCGGAGGGCGAACATATGCGATGTTCGATCCGCCCCCTATTCTTTATCATTGAGTAAACTTTGAACCTCTACCTCAAAGTCAGAAGACACATTACAGCCAATCAGCAGCAGACCCTCCCTCCCTCCCAGACCCTCCCACCTCCTGGACAGCATCCATTTTAGATTAATTTCTAAGCTGCATTCTTAATGAGAGGAGGGACAGTGTAGCTGCTGCTGATTTAATAGGGAAATCGATAGCTAGGCTAGTGTATTCAGTGTCTTACAGTCCTGAAGGACTCATTTGATATCTGCTGTAAGGACAGCACCCCAAAAAGCTCTTTTTAGGGCTAGAACATCAGTCTGCTTTTTTTTTTTTTTTTTTTCCTGTGTAATCTAATTGCAGTTGCCTGCCTGCCAGCGTGTGTGTCAGGCTCACAGCGTATACTGTTCCCACTTGCCCAGTGCCTCCACTCATATCTGGTGTAACAGTCGTGTACATTTAAAAAAAACAACACTTTTTTGACTGTGAAATAATAGCAGACAGCTGCCAGTACCCAAGATGGCCGCCAATAAGGCAGATGGGGAGGGTTAGAGAGCTGTTTTGGGGGGGATCAGGGAGGTTAGTGGCTAAGGGGGGATGCTACACCACAGCATATGTAAATATGCTAAAAAATTTAAAAAAATTTAAAAACCTTTTATTTTAGTACTGGCAGACTTTCTGCCAGTACTTAAGATGGCGGGGACAATTGTGGGGTGGGGGAGGGAAGGGAGCTGTTTGGGAGGGATCAGGGGGTCTGATGTGTCAGGTGGGAGGCTGATCTCTACACTAAAGCTAAAATTAACCCTGCAAGCTCCCTACAAACTACCTAATTATCCCCTTCACTGCTAGCCATAATACACGTGTGATGCGCAGCATTTAGCGGCCTTCTAATTACCAGAAAGCAACGCCAAGGTCATATATGTCTACTATTTCTGAACAAAGGGGATCCCAGAGAAGCATTTACAACCATTTGTGCCATAATTGCACAAGCTGTTTGTAAATAATTTCAGTGAGAAACCTACAATTGCGAAAAAATTTAAGTTTTTTTTAAATTTGATCGCATTTGGCGGTAAAATGGTGGCATGAAATATACCTAGATCAATACTTTGGGTTGTCTACTACACTACACTTAAGCTAAAATTAACTCTACAAGCTGCCTACATGCTCCCTAATTAACCCCTTCACTGCTGGGCATAAAACACATGTGGTGCGCAGTGGCATTTAGCAGCCTTCTAATTACCAAAAAGCAACACCAAAGCCATATAAGTCTGCTATAATGGCATGTCTGGCACACAGTGTTGGGGCAAGGGTCCATCTGACCACTGATACCTGGTCTGCAAAGCATGGTCAGGGTAGGTATATCACCTACACTGCGCACTGTGAAGCGAGCGTAACCCTTACACTACCTGATCGATACAACATCATACCTGATGTTTTAAAGCACGTTATTCCAAACAATTTAGGAATTTTAGGTGATTTATGCCCTTTATGGATTAAAACCAGACTCTGCATCAACTATGTAATTTTCCATGGGAGTTTTGCCATGGATCCCCCTCCGGCATGCCACAGAAAGAGTCCCTGTGGGTTTTAAAATTCGCCTGCCTATTGAAGTCTATGGCGGTTCGCCCGGTTCGCCTGTTCGCAAACTTTTGCGGAACTTCGCGTTCGCCATTCGCGAACCCAAATTTTTAGGTTTGCGGCATCACTACAGTATACCCCTATAGACTCAATGAGTATAATAACTATAATGTATATTTATAATCATAGACTTGCATTACATCTACACTGGCATGCATAAGAATATGAATATGTGACCATTATAAGAGAAATATCTTATTGTTGTTCAGCTATACCATTATTTACTACAGTAAGTAACAATTCTTTTTTCACTGTTATTTACTCTTCATAACACATACATTAATTTAATTTTTTATTAAAGATAAAGTGCACAAGGTTCACCTCAGTATATGTTTTTTTCACTTAATTCGCACTATTTTTTCTGTTTTATCATCACCAATTTTTATCACAAAAATTTTAAACTTATAATCATCAAACTTATTCTTCTATGTACATCGATTAGCGTTATGACGCTCACCCACTTAGGTTATACTTAGTTAAGATCACCATTTTACACTTATTCACAACAACAGTTATAATACTAGGTCACCATTGGTACCAATATAGTCTTTTATATCCATATAGGCAATAAGTATTAATGTTAAGTACTGTCTTTTACACATAGCAGTTACCCATTAAAGGCGTTAGTATTTAGCCTATTATTAAAGGTACATTATTAGGAAATTTTTCCTGTGATCTAGTAAGTCTATATTAGTAATATACCGCATTAATACCAAAGAGATATAAATATCTTTAAATAGATATAAGCTTTCTTCTTTGCCTCTGAATGGAGTAGCATAAATATTTACTATAATGACAAATGTGTACCGGATAATATTTACAGTTACAATCAATTAACCATCTTTAGAGTTTGCGTTGACAGGCTATTTTTATAACTAAGTCTGCTATATGAATGAAAGGCATTTCTGATGGAACAGCACTGACGGATTTATAACCGTAGACTAGTATCACATCTCTACTGACCCCAACAAGTACATGTGACCATTATAAGAGGAATGTCTCACTGCTGTTCTTTCCTAGTATTATTCACCTTTTTGAATAAGCATTTTTGTTTTCACTGTCATTCACTGTTTACAACATACACACTAATTCATTATTTCACTATAGATGCCGTGCACTACGGTCACCTCAATATATGATGTTTCACTATTTTTGCATTTATTTCTTTGTGGTTCCACCATCACCATTCTTATCACATATATTTTTAATTCATAGACATTTAACTTAATTCTCTTAGCACATTGATTTGTGCTATTATTCTTATTTATTTACTGAATAGTGTTTATAGACCATTATTTTACACTATAACAACAGTCACAATATCAGGTCACTAAGGGAGTTTATATAGCCTCTCAACAGCCGTATAGGCAATGAGTGTTAATGCCAAGTACTGACCCTTTTAAATATACACAAGTTACCCACTGTGGGTGTTAGTATTGAGCCTATCATTAAAGTGACACTAATAGGAAATTTTCCTAAGATCGTGTAAATCTATATCAGTAATATGCTGCACCAGTAACATCGAAAGTTGAATATTTCTAGAAGTATATAGGATCTACCCTTTGTTTCAAACTGGAGCAGCATAAATATTTACTATAATGATAAATATTTATTGGACTAATTTTATAGTCACAATCAAACAACCACCTTTAATGTAAGCGATTACAGGCTACTCTAACAACAAAGTCTGCTGTATGAATGCAAGGCATATCTGATAGAATAATACAGATGGATGACGGATTGAGGTTGAAAGTAATTATCAACTTTATCTCGCTTCTTCTTCCGCATCAGTTTAGCAATATACATATCCTCTTTCCCTTCATAGTAAACAGTATTTACCTCTTGAATACATAATGTAGAGAGTTCACATATGCAGTGAAGCGTATTATCGATTACACCACTGTCAACCAATAATAAGAGACATGACGTAATTTTGGAGAACCAATTAGAAAACAGGGGCGGGTTTTACATCCCAATATTAACCGCTCTGTTCGGCCGGCACGTACCCCTCTGAGGAAGCGTTATGTGAAACGCACATCAGGGGCACTGCTACGAGGTTATGAAACCTCTATTTTTTTAGAAGCTTACTCAGTTGAAATTTAAATGCAGCTAAATAATTGACTTTGCTACGATTAGACAGTTAAATGTAATTAGGTCTTCGCTATAGAAGAGACCTTTTTGAGATTAGCCTGCTGTTGTTCAACTGTAAACTCACATGAATTGCGGCTGCCTACATTGTAGGGGCTGTATTTAGGAGACTACATTTATTTCTTATTCACGTGGTAATATTTAAACAGTGTTGGGTCACATTGTGATCAATATTAAGGTAAACTATAGTTTCTTGCAAAGCACAAGTTGTCTCTGTGATTTTTTGATCCAGGTGCAAAGTAAAAGTGGCAATTTAACTCTTTGCACAATTCAAGACCTATAGTTGTGAATTCCACTTTAAATAAGCACATGTTATACCCAATTTTGGCAAATATATTTATAATATGTGTATCCCCTTTAAAAACTGTTGAATAACTATCAGTGGCAACATTTTAATTTAAAATTAAACACACATTGCAACAATCACTGAACATGAGATAAAGCTACAAATATAATTACCACTTGTGTCTGTCAGAGTATCTAAATAGATTGACACTATAAAGCACAATTACTTTCTTATTTTTCATTGCTCATCTCTAGTAATAATGTTGGGCTCTGTGTGAGGCTATAAAGATAAGAAAATACATTCAATGTAACTGTCTATAACATTCAGTCTATTTGCTACCAGGAGTTAACATTCCATTAGGAAATATATTATATTTGTACTTCTGGCAAGCAACATACTATGATATAATATGTGCATTTTTGTATAGACCATTCTCTATCTGAGTTCAAGCAAGTTTTAACTGTGTGTGTGTGAGTGCATGAGTACTAGTCCAGTCGGACTTTTATATTTTTTCCAATAAAGTTATTTTGCACAAGTGTGTATGCTTGAGATATTTTGGACTTTTCAAGTCCGTTATTTTGTGAGTCTGGCCATACAATTTCACGTGGGTTTATAGCATTTAACTGAATCAGAGACTAGCAGTCTTTTTCTCTGGGCAACAAACCTTCTTGTTTCCTCTTGTATATTGCAGATAAATATAAGTTTACTGACTGGAACAGCAGAACTACTATGGGAAGCTGTAAAATCTGAGACAGAGAAAAAAAAAACTATAAAAAAAAAATCTTACCTTTATGTGTGAAGTATCAGCATGACACTATACATCAGCCAGAGCAGCACATGTCACTTCTTTGCTAGGAACAAGTTCCCTCTCACCCTGCACTAGACAATGCTGCATGGGGGAGGGGCGTGTATGCACTCACTTATTCTTCCCACTGAAACCTTTCTAAAAGGAACTGTTCCCCTAACAGACTTCTGTTAGTTGATCTTAGGGCCACAGCAGACTGGATGCTGTCTGCCCAAGAGTGCATGGATACAGTGTGAGATGAGTCACACAGCCTCAAGACTGAAGACAGCAGTGTGTGCAGCTACACAAATCCTCACTTGCCTGCCGCTCCAGCTTTCTGCTGCATGTGCCTACAGTCAGCCCTACCCAGAAACATCCCTACCACCAGAGCAGTTACCTGGTAACAGTGGTAACCCCAGCAGCACCTTTTCTGATGCAGTGAGATTGGCTGGATGCCAAGTTAGGGATTAGCATTCAGTGCTGCACAGTGCACATCTATAGCAGCACATGGCACTAGCTTGGCATGTCACATGACACCGGCACTGTCTTGCACAGTTTCTCACAAATAAATATAAGCAGGGAACTTTTGACTGTGACAGTATTAGGACTGACTGTGTGTGTCCCTCATATCACATGACATCAGCAGTCTGGCATGCCCTTTTGCCCTGTGTTAAAGATGGCCCTGCCTATATTCTTTAGTGTTTTCTTATTTGTAATAAACTTATCACTATTGTAATCTGCTTTTTTCAAGCTTGTCCTTAGTGGATAGGTTTAACTTTTAAGACTATGGCCCCTAGTTATCAAGCCGTCAACGTCAAATACGCTGGAATTCCACAGCGTATTTGTGGCGAGGCTGATTCGCCTTAGTTATCAAGCCCTAGATACCGGCAAAAGTAGAATTTAGTGACGTAAGCTTCGATCCGCCAGACTCAGTCCGACACAGATCGATGCTTACGTCACTACAGATGTTCCGCACACAAGTGCGGCACAATCTGACTACTTTTGCTAGTTATCAAAAAACTAGCAGGTACGCTCGGCACTTTTCCGGCCCAGCGTACCTGGTTTTCAAACCGCCGCCCTGAAGGCAGCGGATCCCATAGGAATCAATGGGAGTCTGACCATAGCGAAAGTTCATGTTCGCTGCTGCCAGACATCCCATTGATTCCTATGGGAAACGTCTGCACCTAACACCCTAACATGTACCCCGAGTCTAAAGACCCCTAATCTGTCCCCCCTACACCACCGGAACTAAATAAAGTGTTTACCCCCTAAACCGTTGCTCCCGGAGCCCACCGCCACTATAATAAATATGTTAACCCCTAAACCGCCACTCCCGGACCCCGCCGCAACTCTAAGAAATCTGTTAACCCCTAAACCGCCGCTCCCGGCCCCCGCCGCCACCCTTAATAAATGTATTAACCCCTATCCTGCTGCTCCCGGACCCCGCCGCAATGAAATAAATAGTTTAACCCCTAAACCGCCGCTCCCGGACCCCGCCGCCACCTATATTAAACTTATTAACCCCTAATCTGCCCCCCCTACACCGTCGCCACCTATAATATTTTTATTAACCCCTATCCTGCCCCCCCTAAACCGCCGCAACCTATAATAAAATTATTAACCCCTAAAGCTAAGTCTAACCCTAACCCTAACACCCCCCTAAATTAAATCTAATTTAAATCTAACGAAATAAATTAACTCTTATTAACTAAATTATTCCTATTTAAAGCTAAATACTTACCTGTAAAATAAACCCTAAACTATCTACAATATAACTAATAGTTACATTGTAGCTATTTTAGGATTTATTTTTATTTTACAGGCAAGTTTGTATTTATTTTAACTAGGTACAATAGTTATTAAATAGTTATTAACTATTCAATAGCTATCTAGTTAAAATAAAGAGAAATTTACCTGTGAAATAAAAACTAACCTAAGTTACAATTACACCTAACACTACACTATCATTAAATAAATTATTCCTATTTAAAACTAAATACTTACCTGTAAAATAAACCCTAAGATAGCTACAATATAATTAATAATTACATTGTAGCTATTTTAGGATTTATATTTATTTTACAGGTAACTTTGTATTTATTTTAGCTAGTTAGAATAGTTATTAAATAGTTATTAACTATTTAATAACTACCTAGCTAAAAGAAATACAAAATTACTTGTAAAATAAATCCTAACCTAAGTTACAATTAAACCTAACACTACACTATCATTAAATTAATTAAATAAATTAGCTACTAATAACTACAATTAAATTAAATTAAATAAACTAACTAAAGTACAAAAAATAAAAAAGCTAAGTTACAAAAAATAAAAAAAAATAAGTTACAAACATTTAAAAAATATTACAACAATTTTAAGCTACTTACACCTACTCTAAGCCCCCTAATAAAATAACAAAGCCCCCCAAAATAAAAAAAATCCCTACCCTATTCTACATTAAAAAGTTACCAGCTCTTTTACCTTACCAGCCGTTAAAAGGGCCTTTTGCGGGGCATGCCCCAAAGAATTCTGCTCTTTTGCCTGTAAAATAAAAATACAACCCCTCCCAACATTAAAACCCACCACCCACATACCCCTAATCTAACCCAAACCCCCATTAAAAAAACCTAACACTACCCCCCTGAAGATCTTCCTACCTTGAGTCGTCTTTACTCAGCCGAGCCGAATTCTTCATCCAATCCGGGTGATGTCTTCATCCAAGCATGGCGCTGAAGAGGTCCATCATCCGGCTGAAGTCTTCATCCAAGCGGGGGCTGAAGAGGTCCATCATCCGGCTGAAGTCTTCATCCAAGCGGGAGCTGAAGAGGTCTTCCATCCGGCTGAAGTCTTCTATCAAGCGGCATCTTCAATCTTCTTTCTTCCGGCTCCATCTTCATCCCGCCGACGCAGGAACATCCTTCCTCCATGACGAACTCCCGACGAATGAAGGTTCCTTTAAATGACGTCATCCAAAATGGTGTTCCTCGAATTCCGATTGGCTGATAGGATTCTATCAGCCAATCGGAATTAAGGTAGGAAAAATCTGATTGGCTGATTGAATCAGCCAATCAGATTGAAGTTCAATCCGATTGGCTGATCCAATCAGCCAATCAGATTGAGCTTGCATTCTATTGGCTGTTCCGATGAAGATGGAGCCGGAAGAAAGAAGATTTAAGATGCCGCTTGATAGAAGACTTCAGCCGGATGGAAGACCTCTTCAGCCCCCGCTTGGATGAAGACTTCAGCCGGATGATGGACCTCTTCAGCCCCCACTTGGATGAAGACTTCAGCCGGATGATGGACCTCTTCAGCGCCACGCTTGGATGAAGACATCGCCCGGATTGGATGAAGAATTCGGCTCGGCTGAGTGAAGACGACTCAAGGTAGGAAGATCTTCAGGGGGGTAGTGTTAGGTTTTTTTAAAGGGGGTTTGGGTTAGATTAGGGGTATGTGGGTGGTGGGTTTTAATCTTGGTGGGGGTTGTATTTTTATTTTACAGGCAAAAGAGCAGAATTCTTTGGGGCATGCCCCGCAAAAGGCCCTTTTAACGGCTGGTAAGGTAAAAGAGCTGGTAACTTTTTAATGTAGAATAGGGTAGGGATTTTTTTTATTTTGGGGGGCTTTGTTATTTTTTTAGGGGGCTTAGATTAGGTGTAAATAGCTTAAAATTGTTGTAATATTTTTTAAATGTTTGTAACTTATTTTTTTTATTTTTTGTAACTTAGCTTTTTTATTTTTTGTACTTTAGTTAGTTTATTTAATTTAATTTAATTGTAGTAATTGCAGCTAATTTATTTAATTAATTTAATGATAGTGTAGTGTTAGGTTTAATTGTAACTTAGGTTAGGATTTATTTTACAGGTAATTTTGTATTTCTTTTAGCTAGGTAGTTATTAAATAGTTAATAACTATTTAATAACTATTCTAACTAGCTAAAATAAATACAAAGATACCTGTAAAATAAATATAAATCCTAAAATAGCTACAATGTAATTATTAATTATATTGTAGCTATCTTAGGGTTTATTTTACAGGTAAGTATTTAGTTTTAAATAGGAATAATTTATTAAAGTATAGTGTAGTGTTAGGTGTAATTTCAGAGAGAAACTTCATGGCAACATGCCTATTTGATATACATCGGAATTTACATGATGAATTAAACAAGCATGTCCTCACATCTGTAGAATCTAAACATATCCTAACCCAAAGGTCCATTTTCTAGCCATGGATATTACCTCATTTTCCATAAGTGCATTTTCAAACGGACAGATAACACAACTTTAGACAACCAGCTCAGTATAAGCCTAACTTCGATGACCAGTTTGTGACATATGTAGGCTTGTGCTTGTCCTTGATATATTTAACAACTATAGCTAAATAACATGACACATGGGAATGTTCAGATAAGAATCATTTTCAAACAGACAGATAACACAGATTAAGACAACCAACTCAGTATAAGCCTAATTTAGATGACAAGTTCGTGACATATGTAGGCTTGTGTTTGTACCTGATATATTCAACAACTATAACTAAATAACATGACACATGGGAATGTTCATATAAGAATCGAAATGAATACTCGCCATAGATGTAATTCAACAAGACTCGCAGACCTAGAGTTTGTGTTACCCTCAGGCTATATATATGAGATCTGTTAATCCTCCGGACCAATAACTTAATAAATACAAAATCCTCCTCTTCTTCTGAGAGCGCTATATAACTATGACTATAAGCAATACCCTTGTGAGTAAACTTGTTTTCCACCTCCTGAGGTTAAGAGGGCCTCCTCAGGACCCTCAGTATCCACTGTTTTAAACATAGAAGGTTTATTTAATAAAAGTATGTCCACTTGGAATACTTGCTCCCCATTACCCAACATCATCTACACTAGTATATATAGATTCAAAGGGCACATAGGCTAAACCCTCAGTTCCCACCTCCTGAGCTTAATAAGGCCTCTCCTGGACCTTTGTTATGAACTATATAAAATGAGGGAGGTTTAGTTAGATAGTAGGGCCACTCCTGGACCCTTAACTTCTACACGAAAGTAGTAGCAAAAAAAAAGGTATAAATCTAAATCTAGCCTCTACATAGATAATAACAGTATAAAAGTATAGTGGATACCAACACTATTTTAGGGTTAGGTAGGCAACAACCTCAGCAAGGTAAAATTCATATCTGTATTAGCTGGTCTCGCATCCATTCCTGCTGAGCTTCTAGGGGTAAAGAATTATTATTATATATACAGCTTCATACAAGGCAAATACAGACACATCCACATATATAAACAGCCATATGGATTAGAGTCGCCTATCTAAAATAAAATAACATGGGGGGATTATCTAAACAATAGGAACAATATTCACAGGCCCATATAGATCCAGTCAGCCAATTGCTGTAGGCCCAGGGGGGACTTCCATTGTTATCTTGGGGTTAAACCAAGGAGGTATACTAAAAACACTGTCGTGTAGCAAGGCGCAGAAATTCAATACATAAAATGCATTATGTAGATATAACAATATAATGTAGCCAACACTCCTAATACAGCAAATTTTGATTGTGGAGGTACATGCATGCAAACGGAACATGAATAATGTGTAGGGCAAACAATTGTGATCACTAGTACATACCTGTAACACACATCCCCACACAGCTCTAAATACATATTACCCAATTCAAACACCCCTGATCCGTGCTTGTAATATTTTCTAGTTTGACATGTGTGGGAAATATATAAAAATAAAAGTACATATAAGCATGTCTAAACTGTGCGTACTTCGTTGCGGCCACAATTACAAAGTATACCTATTTCTAAGCCCAACAACGAGGGGAACAGTTCTAGCTGATACCGGCTCTGAGGGATCTGTGTAGACCCAACCTGTGCGGTAAGTGGATCGCATTAAAGTCCGGCTTCCCTCTAAGTACTCCAAACTGCATTTGCCGATATACTCTCATATCGAGATTCTCTCCGGCAAGTGTGTCAGTGATAGTCTGGAGCCTCCTTTGTCCATACCTGGTCTTGATTTCCCTGTCGGCAGTCAGACAGGATTTGGCATCTCCTTCTAATCTAAGCCGGGTAGAGAGAATTGCGGGCAAGTTCCGCCTTCGTTGGGAGACAGCCATATTGTGAGAGTTTTCCATGATCCAGTCTTCGTGCTCCGTGTCCAAGTGTCTCTCAGCTACCTCTGCGTGGATCTCTTTGCAGGCCTCCAAATGGTCTGAGTCCCTTCCCAGGGGGCCGGCCGCATCCCCCAGAGTCGGGGCCAAGATGCAGGGTAGGGATCCCACGCAGGCCATCTGTTGTGAATACAGTAGAGCTCCCTCCGAGGCAAGCCAGGCCACATTGGAATGTAGAATTTTTCCCTGTCCGTTAGGCTCTATCTTGGTCGTCACCTCCATCTTAGACATTGCTGTCTGTGTGCACATGTTCCATGAGGGCTGCTAAGCGGTCTATTCTGCTGCAAAACTTGCGTTCAAAATTGAGGAACAGGTCTCTCATAATAGTAGAAATATCCCCCATGCTGCAAATCTTATTGTAGGCTAGTATAAATGCAGAGGCACAATTTTTACTCTGCTTACCCCGGTTTCCCGGGGGGGGGGTGCTGAGGTCTCTTTCTTAGTAGGCCGCCAAGAGATCTCTGCGGTCCAGTCTGGAAAGCTTCTTTTCTTTCAAAACAGGTGTAGTCCAATCCAGCAAAGCGTTATACACTTCATGGAGGTCAGTTTTTTTTCTGGAAGGACTTGAAAGTTCTTAATTACAAGGCGGGTTGTAATTTTTCCTTACAGAGCTCCCAGCAGCCATCTTAGGCCATAGCCCGGACACGCCCCCGCCAGAAGGCTTTTTTTCTGTTAAAAATGAAATTTCCAAGGGCCAATCCTATAAGACTTCCCAGGTAACCAATGGGATGATCAGCTCCGTAAGGGCCAATAACAAAGCAGGTTTTCCGAAAAGGGCCTCCCATATTCTCACCCATGATGGAAACACATATAAGCTTAATGCAAGATAGAAGAAGGAGAGATGCTGCTGAGCTGACTTGTAACTGGTTTGTGGGCGTGAAGTACCATTGTCTCATTGATTGCAAAATATACTTATTGGAATTCTGAGGTGAGATTAAACCTGTTGAGAAACATTGGAAACTGGATATCGAGTTGTTTATTTGGTAAAGTATACAAAGGTTATTGGTAAGACCATATTAAAAGATTGTTGATAGATTTAAAGGAGCACTCAGTATTTTAAACTGTGTTTCATAGTCTTGAATAGCTTTTAGTTTGTCTTTCTGTATGCAAAACATTTAAAACAAACATTCATTGCTGCTGTATGTAGCAGGCTTAAAGAAATAAAATGTATTTTGAAACTGGTATCCATAATCCTGTATATTGTTAAACATATATCCTTGATGCTAAATAATTCATCTGTGCAAAATATAGAATATATATATATATATATATATATATATATATATATCTTAGAATTGATTTTAATTATAAGTAACTAAAAATTTGTTCCAGTTTAAATAAATAGACATTTTAAAGTAACGATTTATAGTAAGAATATATGTATTTTAGTATCCTAATTAGAATTGTATTAGAATCAATTGCATCTAAATAGCTGAGTATATATATATTGTCCTATTGTTTATTAGCACTGTTAATTGTATTGCTAAATATTAGTAGCCGTTATCTTAGGTCTCACTATGATATTTTAAATGCAGCTCTGAATGAAAGGCTATTGTGAATAAGGCCAGTTCTAAAGGTAAACGTGTATGAACTCTGCATAGCATATTTTAATAGTTTTTAAACATGTATAGTATTGACTCACATTCTGATCCATACAAATATATTCCAATGTGTTCATAGATATTAACTAATAAAAATAATTCAGGTATTTATATTAATTTTGTGGTTTCTAGTAGATGCATATTGATTGAGGGTTTATTTTTAAAGGATAATTATTAAATATATTATATTATAACCCTGCCATAGACTGACATATTATTTGGAGAGCACTACTGAGATTCTTATAAAAATACTGACATTTCCCTCCTTAATCCCTAGCTTTTGAGCGCCAGTATTTTCTATTTTTCATGACACTCCCACCACCATGCTTGACTGTAGGCAAGACACACTTGTCTTTGTACTCCTCGCCTGGTTGCCGCCACACACGCTTGACACTATCTGAACCAAATAAGTTTATCTTGGTCTCATCGGACCACAGGTTGTTATTTGTAATCCAGATTGAAATGAATCAAACATGAAAGTAGTGATCAAATTATGTCTTTTTGTATTTTCCTGTGGGGGTGATGCCTGGTTCATCTGGCTTTGTGGCACTTTGGGAGACATAATTTGATCACTACTTTCATGTTAGATTCATTTCAATCTGGATTACAAATAATAACATTCCACAGTGGATTAATTTATATTATATTATTGTACTCTTCATCTGGTGCACCAAATTTTGCTTAGCCGATCCAATTTATGTGTGAATATAGGGATCCCTTGCATGAGTGTGATTTTAGTATAATAAAGTGTGTTTTGTATTTTGGATCATTGTAATTCTCCTTGTTTTCATTCTATTTTTGGACAGTTGTGCTGGTTATTCCTAGACTTTTAGAAACTCCGTATTTTGGAGTATCTACCTTCTTTTTTGATATTGTTTATGTTTTTATTTTGGGGTGGCTTTTTGTTTTTATAGGGGTATTAGATTAGGTTTAAATTTTTTATTTTGGATCATTTAGTTTATTTTTTTCTGTAATCTTTTTGTTTTTTTATTTTTTGTAAAATTAGATTTTTTTTTAATGTAATCTTAGCTTGTTATTTTACTGTAATGTTATTTTTTTATTTTACTGTAATGTTAGGATTTTTTATTTTAACCCATAATGACAGAGGACGTACCAGGTATGTCCTGCAAAAATTGTCAGTTAATGACAATGGACTTACCTTGCATGTCCTCTGTGAAATTGAGTGCTGGAAGCAATTGCTATTGCTTCCAGCCTCTCTAAGGGTATTGCAGCAATGCCTCGATATTGAGGCATCATGCAATACCCTCCGGTCAGTTGCCGATGCAGAGAGAGCAACTCTGTGGCCTTTTCTACATCGGCCAGCGATGGTGCTGATCGTTGGTGGCGTGGGAGGGTTAGGAGGGATGCGGCTGGGTGGCCCATTGCTTGAGGGGGGAAGGAGAAGGGCGGGAGTGGGTGGGACCACTACACCACGCTACAAGAGCAAAAAATAATTTTTTTAGCCACAGCGGCATTGAGGGGGAAGGAGGGAGGAGGGGAGGAAGTGCAATAAGGGGGATCCTATGTGGGATAGATCCGATAAAGTAAAAAGATCTAGGAGTGGGGGGGAGGGTATGGTATTGAGGGGGGGCAGCTACACTACTGAAAAAAATGGGTCTATTTTTTTTAAAATGAGCCACATTTGCAGCAAACTGGGTACTGGCAGACCCAGCATTGGAAACAAACAGGTTGTTTAGGGGTTAATAACTTTATTAGGTAGATTGCAATATATGGGGATGGCGGTTTAGGGGTTAATAGTGTTAATAGTAGGGATGGGCGAATGTTTCGCAACATTCGAAAATATTAGTTTAGAAAAATTCTAATTTATATTTGTAATAATATTTCTAATGCTTTCTTTAAATGTAATATTCGAATAATGCAATATTCAAATTCGAAAAATTCGAATTTATATGTTTGTAATAGTATTTTCTAATGTTTCTTTAAATGTAATATTCAAATTATGCAATATTCTATATAGAAACATTCAAAATGATATATTTGTATCTATTATGTATCAATTTACTAGATTCCCGCCCTACCACATGAACTATTAAACTTCTGAGTAGTATTTGTTAAATAGAATGTTAAATTCGAAATTTCGAATGTGGACATTTAATATAATTATAAACATTCGAATTAGAAAGTGACATTCGAAAACTGTAAATAGCATTCGATTATAGAATTTTTAAGAATATTCATTCTTATCAACATTCGGATTTATAATTTGAATTTCAGTAATAACATTCGTTCTAACATTCAAATTCGGAAATGTATACATTCGCCCATACCTAGTTAATAGGTAGATTGTGTTGTGGGGGGTTGGTGGGTTAGGTGTTAATACTTTTATTATTATTAATTATTGCGATGTGGATGGATGGCGGTTTAGAGGTTATTAGGTTTATTAGGTAGATTGCGATGTTTAGGGATTAATCACTTTTATTAGTAGTTGCGATGTGGGGGGATGGCGGATATAGGGGTTTTGACATGTCGGTTTAATTTTTGGGAGGCGAGTTAGATTTTTTTTTTTTTTATTTAGGTGCCGGCAGATCTTAAACTGCAGTAAGTCACTGGTGACTCCAGAAATGTGTATTTGCAAACATTTCTGAACCGCGCCAGATTATCCGACTTACGGCAGTATATGATCCGCCGGCACCGTATATGTGATTTACCCGATGTACAAGGTGAACTTATGGTCGGCATGGTTTTCAGCAGTTGCACTGAAACATACGCTGTATATGTAATCTCGCCCCTTGTGTTAGAGAGAGAGATCTGTGTATAATTTTTTTATAGATGTCATGGGATTAAGAACCCTTATGTTTCAGAGATTTAAATTTGCAGACAACTTGATAGCTTTGTTCTCTGTCTAAAAATTGTAATGTACACATATGCATAAACATGTTGACTTTTTTATGTTTACAGCAAATAGCACACAATTTGAAATATACCGTCAAGGAACTGGTCCCTTATTAATAGATCCATCTTTACCATTCATTAAACAACACCCCTCTAGGATGGCGTATTGAAGTAGGAGCCTAACAAATATTTTTGTTCGTAATGGATATTCAGTCCATTGTTAAATCTGGCTACCTAAACGAGGATGCCACAACATATAAAAAACTTGACACAAGATATAAAAAAATGTGTGTATGATATATATATATATATATATATATATATATTTATATACACGGATACCTATAATAGATAGGTGATAGAAAAAGAATGCTGTTGGGCACTTAAATGACTTGATATAAAACTTAGCATTTAATTAAACTAATATAATATTGCACCTAGGCATTTATACCCTGTCACCCCTAGGAACAACTGCTATTTAGCAGCCAACTTTGCCTAAAAACGTTTGAATTGTGAAGTTAATTTTGCCTGAAGAGAAGTGTTTTCAACTATTAGTTGCAGTGGATTTCCACAGGTACTCTGTTGTCTGTTTAGTTTAATTAAATGCTAAGTTTTATATTAAGTCATTTAAAGGGCCATGATACCCAAATGTTGAAACACTTGAAAGTGATGCAGCATAGCTGTAAAAAGCTGACTAGAAAATATCACCTTAACATCTCTATGTAAAAAAGAAAGATATTTTACCTCAAAATGTCCTAAGTATTCAAACCCCATTGCAAAGGACTTTAAGCAGCAAATCAGTATGTCTGTCCCGGGACAGCCAAGGGAGTGAACTTAGTGCACACTCATGGTATTTCCCTATTCAGTTTAAGGAGGTTTACTATGAAATCTCATGAGAGTTAAGTGAAATCTCATGAGATCACAGTAAAAGATTTCATGCCTCAGCACTGCTGATGCTGATTGGCTGCTGTTCATTTCTTCTTCTTTTCTTTTTTTACCTGCAGCTAAGCAGCAGCTGAAGTATAACTTTTTAAACAGAACTTACTCTGCTGAGCTGAGAAAATTGTGAGGTTAAACATCTTCCTTTTTTACATAGAGATGCTCAGGTGATATTTTCCTGTCAGCTTTTTACAGTTATACTGCATCAGTTTCAAGTGATTTAGCATATTAGTATTATGTCCCTTTAAGTGCACAACAGCATTGTTTTTCTCTCACCTATATAGTATAGATATCTGTGTATATAAGTACACTGTTATGCTTAAGCACACTTTTGGATAGTTACCTACCACAAAAATGATTTACCTCTAACAAGGTCATCCAAAAGCAACTACTTGTTTATGTCCCAGGACAACAGTATATTCATATGATATATATATATATATATATATATATATATATATATATATATATATATATATATATATTGATTGATTGATTGATTGGAGTAGCCGTGTTAGTCCAGAGATTTAGATATCAAAATAACAAGAGTATTGCATTGAGCAATGATACTTATTTATTGGACTAACTATACATTTATAAGTTGACAAGCTTTCGGAAGAGTTCCTTCCTTTATCAAGTCTGAAGCAATACAGTATTGGTCAGTATTGCTTCAGACTTGATAAAGGAAGGAACTCTTCCGAGAGCTTGTCGACTTATATATGTATAGTTAGTCCAAAAAAAAACATAATTTATGTAAGAATTTACCTGATAAATTAATTTCTTTCATATTGGCAAGAGTCCATGAGCTAGTGATGTATGGGATATACAATCCTACCAGGAGGGGCAAAGTTTCCCAAACCTCAAAATGCCTATAAATACACCCCCACCACACCCACAATTCAGTTTAACGAATAGCCAAGAAGTGGGGTGATAAGAAAGGAGCAAAAAGCATCAACAAGGAATTGGAATAATTGTGCTTTATACAAAAAAATCATAACCACCATAAAAAGGGTGGGTCTCATGGACTCTTGCCAATATGAAAGAAATGAATTTATCAGGTAAATTCTTACATAAATTATGTTTTCTTTTATGTAATTGGCAAGAGTCCATGAGCTAGTGACGTATGGGATAGCAAATACCCAAGATGTGGAACTCCATGCAAGAGTCACTAGAGAGGGAGGGATGAAAATAAAGACAGCCAATTCCGCTGAAAAATTAATCCACAACCCAAATCAAAAGTTTTAATCTTTATAATGAAAAAAACTGAAATTATAAGCAGAAGAATCAAACTGAAACAGCTGCCAGAAGTACTTTTCTACCAAAAACTGCTTCTGAAGAAGAAAAAAAACATAAAATGGTAGAATTTAGTAAAAGTTTGCAAAGAAGACCAAGTTGCTGCTTTGCAAATCTGATCAACAGAAGCTTCATTCTTAAAAGCCCAGGAAGTGGAAACTGACCTAGTAGAATGAGCCGTAATTCTCTGAGGCGGGGATTTACCCAACTCCAAATAAGCATGATGAATATAAAGCTTTAACCAAGATGCCAAAGAAATGGCAGAAGCCTTCTGACCTTTCCTAGAACCAGAAAAGATAACAAATAGACTAGACGTCTTCCTGAAATCTTTAGTAGCTTCAACATAATATTTCAAAGCTCTTACCACATCCAAAGAATGTAAAGATCTTTCCAGAGAATTCTTAGGATTAGGACACAAAGAAGGGACAACAATTACTCTACTAATGTTGTTGGAGTTCACAACTTTAGGTAAAAAATTAAACGAAGTCCGCAAAATCGCCTTATCCTGATGAAAAATCAGAAAAGGAGACTCACAAGAAAGAGCAGATAATTCAGAAAATCTTCTAGCAGAAGAAATGGCCAAAAGGAACAACACTTTCCAAGAAAGTAATTTATTGTCCAGAGAATGCATAGGCTCGAACAGAGGAGACTGTAAAGCCTTCAAAAACAAATTAAGACTCCAAGGAGGAGAAATTGATTTAATGACAGGCTTGATATGAACCAAAGCCTGTACAAAACAATGAATATATGGAAGTTTAGCAATTTTTCCGTGGAACAGAACAGAAAGAGCAGAGATTTGTCCTCTCAAGGAACTTGCAGACAAACCCTTATCTAAACCATCCTGAAGAAACTGTAAAATTCTAGGAATTTTAAAAGAATGCCAAGAGAATTTATGCGAAGAGCACCATGAAATGTAAGTCTTCCAAACTCTATAATAAATCTTTCTAGACACAGATTTACGAGCCTGCAACATAGTATTAATCACGGAATCAGAGAAACCTCTATGACTAAGCACTAAGCGTTCAATTTCCATACCTTCAAATTTAATGATTTGAGATCCTGATGGAAAAACGGACCTTGAGATAGAAGGTCTGGCCTTAACGGAAGTGGCCAAGGTTGGCAACTGGACATCCGAATAAGATCCACATATCAAAACCTGTGTGGCCATGCTGGAGCCACCAGCAGTACAAACGAACGCTCCACTATGATTTTGAAAATCACTCTTGGAAGAAGAACTAGAGGCGGAAAAATATAGGCAGGTTGATAACTCCAAGGAAGTGTCAACGCATCCACAGCTTCCGCCTGAGGATCCCTGGACCTGGACAGATACCTGGGAAGTTTCCTGTTTAGATGAGAAGCCATCAGATCTATTTCTTGAAGCCCCCACATCTGAACAATCTGATAAAACACATCTGGGTGAAGAGACCACTCTCCCGGATGTAAAATCTGGCGACTGAGATAATCCGCTTCCCAATTGTCTACACCTGGGATATGGACCGCAGAAATTAGACAGAAGCTGGATTCTGCCCAAGCAAGTATCCGAGATACTTCTTTCATAGCTTGAGGACTGTGAGTCCCACCCTGATGATTGACATATGCCACAGTTGTGACATTGTCTGTCTGAAAACAAATAAACGGTTCTCTCTTCAGTAGAGGCCAAAACTGAAGAGCTCTGAGAATCGCACAAAGTTCTAAAATATTTATTGGTAATCTCGCCTCTTGAGATTTCCAAACCCCCTGTGCTGTCAGAGATCCCCAGACAGCTCCCCAACCTGAAAGACTTGCATCTGTTGTGATCACAGTCCAGGTTGGACGAACAAAAGAGGCCCCTTGAACTATACGATGGTGATCTAACCACCAAGTCAGAGATAGTCGAACATTGGGATTTAAGGATATTAATTGTGATATCTTTGTATAATCCCTGCACCATTAATTCAGCATACAAAGCTGAAGAGGTCTCATGTGAAAACGAGCAAAGGGGATCGCGTCCGATGCTGCAGTCATGAGACCTAAAACCTCCATGCACATAGCTACTGAAGGGAATGATTGAAACTGAAGGTTCCGACAAGCTGCCACCAATTTCAGACGTCTCTTGTCTGTTAGAGACAAAGTCATGGATACTGAATCTATTTGGAAACCTAAAAAGGTTACCCTTGTCTAAGGAATCAAAGAACTTTTTGGTAAATTGATCCTCCAACCATGTCTTTGAAGAAACAACACTAGAGATTCTGCAGAACGTAAAGACTGAGCGAGTACCAAGATATCGTCCAAATAAGGAAATGCCGCAATACCCCGCTCTCTGATTACAGAGAGTAGGGCACCGAGAACCTTTGAAAAGATCCTTGGAGCTGTCGCTAGGCCAAAAGGAAGAGCAACAAATTGGTAATGCTTGTCTAGAAAAGAGAATCTCAGGAACTGATAGTGATCTGGATGAATCAGAATATGAAGATATGCATCCTGTAAGTCTATTGTGGACATATAATGCCCTTGCTGAACAAAAGGCAGAATAGTCCTTATAGTCACCATTTTGAATGTTGGTATTATTACATAACGATTCAAAATGTTTAGATCCAGAACTGGTCTGAAAGAATTCTCCTTCTTTGGGACAATGAACAGATTTGAATAAAACCCCAGACCTCGTTCCTGAAAAGGAACCGGCACAATTACCCCAGATAACTCCAGGTCTGAAACACACTTCAGGAAAGCCTGAGCTTTCTCTGGATTCACTGGTATGTGTGAGAGAAAGAAACTTCTCACAGGCGGTCTTATTTTGAAACCTATTCTGTACCCTTGAGAGACAATGTTCTCAATCCAATGATTTTGGACTGAATTGATCCAAACGTCTTTGAAAAATCTTAGTCTGCCCCCTACCAGCTGAGCTGGAATGAGGGCCGCACCTTCATGCGGACTTGGGGGCTGATTTAGATCCTTTAAATGGCTTGGATTTATTCCAGACTGGAGAAGGCTTCCAATTGGAAACCGTTCCCTAATGGGAAGGATTAGGTTTCTGTTCCTTATTTTGTCGAAAGGAACGAAAATGGTTAGCAGTCTTAAATTTACCTTTAGATTTTTTATCCTGAGCCAAAAAAGCTCCCTTCCCCCCAGTGACAGTTGAAATAATCAAATCCAACTGAGAACCAAATAATTTATTACCTTGGAAAGAGAGAGATAGCAACGTTGATTTAGAAGTCATATCAGCATTTCAAGATTTAAGCCATAAAGCTCTTCTAGCTAATATAGCTAAAGATATATATCTAACATCAATTCTGATGATATCAAAAATGGCATCACAAATGAAATTATTAACATGTTGAATTAACTTAACAATGCTATACACATTATGATCTGGTACTTGTTGCGCTAAGGATTCCAACCAAAAAGTTTAAGCAGCTGCAAAATCAGCCAAAGAAATAGCAGGCCTAAGAAGATGACCTGAACATAAATAAGCCTTCCTTAGATAAGATTCAAGTTTCCTATCTAAAGGATCTTTAAAAGAAGTACTATCTGCCGTAGGAATAGTAGTACGCAAGAGTAGAGATGGCCCCATCAACTTTGGGGATCTTTTCACAAAACTCCAATCTATCCGTCGGCAAAGGATACAGTTTCTTAAACCTTGAAGAAGGAGTAAAAGAAGTACCCAATTTATTCCATTCCCTAGAAATCACTTCTGAAATAGCATAAGGAACTGGAAAAACCTCAGGAATAACTACATGAGGTTTAAAAACCACATTTAAACGTTTACTAGTTTTAATATCAAGAGGACTAGTCTCCTCCATACCTAATGCAATCAACACCTCTTTTAATAAGGAACAAATATACTCCATTTTAAATAAGTATGAAGATTTGTCAGTGTCAATATCTGAGGCAGAATCTTCTGAAACAGATAGCTCCTCATCAGAGATAGATAAATCAGAATGTTGTAGGTCATTTAAAAATTCATCAATTTTATGAGAAGTTTTAAAAGACCTTTTATGTTTATTAGAAGGCGGTATGGCAGACAAAGCCTTCTGAATGGAATTAGAAACAAATTCTCTCAAATTAACAGGAATATCCTGAGCATTAGATGTTGAAGGACCAGCAACAGGTAATGGACTACTACTAATGAAAATATTGTCTGCATGTAAAAGTTTGTCATGACAACTATCACAAACTACAGCCGGAGGAACAGTTACCACAAGTTTACAACAAATGCACTTAGCTTTGGTAGAACCGACAACAGGCAGCAGGATTCCAGTAGTAGATTCTGAGACAGGGTCAGATTGAGACATCTTGCAATATGTAAGAAAAAAAATAACATAAGGCAAAATTATCAATTTCCTTATATGACAGTTTCAGGAATGGGAAAGAAATGCAAACAAAATAGGCCTCTGGAAACCAGAAGCAAAAAGAAATGAAGTCTTAAATAATGTCAAAAAGTTTGGTGCCAAGTATGACGCCCACAACTGACAAAATATTTTTTGGCGCCAAAAACGTCTGCAACGAACACGAGCGTCATAGATGACGCAACCTCGTGAAAAAACTCAGCGCCAACTAAGACGCCGGAAATTACGAAATTACGTCAACAAAACGTAATTCTCGCGCCACAAAAGTCTTGCACCAAGAATGACGCAATAAATGATAGCATTTTGCGCTCTCGCGAGCCTAACAGCCCACAATTTAGAAAAGAGAGTCAATTTGAAAACTTCAGGTAAGAATTTTTTTTTTATATTATATGCATTTCCCAGATATGAAACTGACAGTCTGCAAAAAGGAAATATACTGATGAAACTGAATCATGGCAAATATAAGAATAAACATATATTTAGAACTTTAAATATAAAGTGCCAAACCCTAGCTGAGAGTGTCTTAAATAAAAGAAACATACTTACCAAAAGACACTCATCTACATAAAGCAGATAGCCAAACTAGTAATGAAACGAGAATCAGCAGAGGTAATGGTATATAAGTCTTGTATATCGTCGATTTGAAAAGGGAGGTAGGAGATGAATCTCTACGACCGATAACAGAGAACCTATGAAATAGATCTCCCGTTAGGAAAACCATTGCATTCAATAGGTGATACTCCCTTCACATCCCTCTGTCATTTACTGCACTCTGAGAGGAACCGGGCTTCAAAAAGCTGAGAAGCGCATATCAACATAGAAATCTAGCACAAACTTACTTCACCACCTCCATAGGAGGCAAAGTTTGTAAAACTGAATTGTGGGTGTGGTGGGGGGTGTATTTATAGGCATTTTGAGGTTTGGGAAACTTTGCCCCTCCTGGTAGGATTGTATATCCCATATGTCACTAGCTCATGGACTGCCAATTACATGAAAGAAAAGTATCATTGCTCAATGCAATACTCTTGTTACTTTGAGATATATATATATACATATATATATATATATATATATATATATATATATATATATATAAGGCCTTAACAAGAAAGATATAATTATGGAATTTCGACAAATTTCATAAAAAGAAAAGGGATTCCAGCACTCTTTTGGAGAAAAGTCATATAAATTTATTTCAGAAAGAGATCCAACAGACAAAGGACCCCTGTCTCATCCATGAACAGAATACCTGTACATAATGAACACACATTAAAACAGATGCATAAAACACTTATGACTGGCCAGTCCTCTAGCAATAACCCAATCAGATTAGAATTACTTATAAACAGACAGCATAGTGTTAAAGACACTGCCTGCTCAAAAAAAGTTATCTGAATGAAACAGCTGATTTACAACCGTGCATAGCAATTTAACAAATTGTATCTCTATAACAGTATTGCACA
The DNA here is from genome assembly GCF_027579735.1 of Bombina bombina. Classification (NCBI taxonomy): domain Eukaryota; kingdom Metazoa; phylum Chordata; class Amphibia; order Anura; family Bombinatoridae; genus Bombina; species Bombina bombina. The sequence continues at coordinate 169,639,742 of NC_069499.1, read as the reverse complement.
AAAGTAGAGACACTAAACTGATATATGCAACTAGTTATCACAACTTAGTTAAAAGGAATAGACAGTCCCACAGATATCTAGCATGTGATTTCAGTGAAAGTCATTTGGACTCCTCATGCTAGCATAGCAGTTATAGTTGGTATATACACACATACTTGGCACCATTGTGGAAACAAACATGTTCCGTAAAGCAGTAAAGATACAGCAAACAGTTCACTTTGTCACATCAATATCCTCAAACAGTATCGCTCTTAACTTTTTCATTACTGGCAAGTTGTTATACTGTGAAGGCACTGTATTATTGTTACCGTATCTTCTGCTGAGTCGTCTGTTAACTCTCCCTGTATACATACGCTGCGCTTAGTCCAGCGCTACTCCGCCTCTTCTAGGCTGTATGTCTCTCCAGGGTAGATTGTATGAAGCAAAGTGCCCGCATCCAGGCCATGAGCAGTGACGTCCAAACCCTCTATCTTGCTCCTGTGAACACTTTCGCTACACAGGCAGGGATCCTTCCAGGACTAGCAAACAGATTGCTCACTCCTCCTCCGCCATCTCATTCTGTAGGATGCTCAGGTGTGCGCTGCTTACAATCAGGAACTGACTCACGCTTGTGAACAGGTATAATTTTCCACTACTTCGGATGCTTAGTTAAGTGGTGCAATCCAATCCGTGGGATTTTGTAGCCAAAAGTCAATCAGTGTGGCATCTCAGGGAGCTTGCCTACGTACGTTTCACCCCTATACTGCTCCAAACATATCGGGGCTTCCTCAGGGCTAATTAGCTCAAGTTCAGGTGCTTCCTTTAGTACCCAAAACTCCACCTCCATTCATTACATCATCAAGGTGTTGACAGACCTAGTCTGTTTTTTTAAAATTAAAGGTACCACAATACCTGACATCTATAAAGTTAAACATATATACAGTTGTCCTTACAAATGTGACCTCAAAAGTACAGGATTTGGCGGTCACCATATCAATTTCTTAGTACCCCTAAAGAAATGAAGCGAACTCCAGTTTCTCATTTAAACCTCTAGGGTATCTAGTTTTTAGCACATAAATCCAACGAGTTTCTTTCTGTAATAACACTGTATCATTATCACCACCTCTATTATTCACTATGCCTTTGTCAATCCCCATTATTTTTAACTGTGATGCATCTGATTGGTGAAACTGAGTAAAGTGTCTAGCTATAGTAGTGTCTCTATTATGTGAGATGTCGTCTCTGAGTTCTTGAATTCGATCTTTCAAAAACCTTTTCGTTTTTCCTACATAGAATTTTGGGCAGGAGCAGTGTATTAAATACACTACACCCACTGAGTTACAGTTGAAAAAATATTTAACATCAAACTCTCTACTATTCCCTGCAATTTTTTTGCCTTTTCCATAAAGGGGCAGTACACACACTGACCACAAGGGTAATTACCTTTTACCCCCCTATCTTTTCTCAACCAGTCTTCATTCAATGGACTTCTATTATACATACTTTTTACTAGATGGTCTTTTAAATTTGGCGACTTTAGTGCTACCATCTGAGGAAAGGTCCCTACCTTATCTTTAATTTTATCTTCATATGTTAGAAGATGCCAATGTTTTTGCAGTATTGACTGAATAGTTCTCCATTGACAATTATAATTTGAAACAAATCTAATCATCTCTTTTTGGTTTAGTTTGTCCTTGCTTTTATAGAGCACCTCATCTCTGTCCAATTTTTTTACTTTGGATATGGCTCTATTAACAACTTTTTTAGAGTATCCTCTATCTAGGAATCTAGTCTCCATCAGATCAGCATGTTTCATGTATTTCCTTTTGGAAGAACAATTTTGTTTCAATCTAAGAAATTGTCCAAAAGGGATGCCTCTCTTAAGATGTTCAGGATGGCTGCTTTGTGCTTGTAGAATGCTATTGGTCGCTGTCTGCTTCCTATAATTTTCAGTTACAATTGAATCGCCTTCTTTGCTTATCAATATGTCCAAAAATGGAAGACTATTTTTGTCAATATGATAAGTTTACAGGATATTTTTCTCATTTTTATTTAAATCTGTGATAAACATTTCTAACACCTTTAAGGGTCCATCCCATAAAAGGAGGACGTCATCCACATAACGAATCCAAAGGATGATGTTATTCTCAAAGATGTTACTATATTTCTCATAGATTTCCATCTCCCATGCTCCTAAGTGTAAGCAAGCATAGGTGGGGGCACATACCGCCCCCATTGCCGTACCTCTTTTCTGTCTATACATGATACTATCAAAGACAAATATATTATTTTCAAGGATAAACCTAAGTAGGGATAGTACAAAAACAGTATGCTCTCTATATTTTAGGCCCCTTGAATCAAGGTAGTGTTCAGCTGCTTTTATGCCCTCTTTATGGGGAATGGATGAGTATAGGCCCTCCACGTCGAGAGACACCAGGAGAGTTTCTGCACTAACCTTTACTCCATCCAATTTTTTAAGGAGATCCCCTGTGTCCTTTATATATGATGGTAAGGTGTTTAGAAATGGTCTCAAAAAGTGATCAACATAATTACCTATGTTTTCTGTAATACTTCCGATTCCTGACACAATCGGACGCCCTGGTGGGCATTGTAAGTTCTTGTGGAGTTTTGGTATTACATAAAACACAGGTATGATCGGGTATTGTTGGTAAAGAAAGAAAAATTCTTTAGATGTTACAATTCCATTCTGTTTTGCATCATAAAGTATTCGATAAAGACTGTTTTGTACCTCCTTTAGGGGATTACCTCCAAGCTTCTCATATTGGTCCCCAACACCCAATTGTCGCCTGACTTCTCGGACATACATGGACTCATCCATTATGACGAGATTGCCGCCCTTATCGGCCGGCTTGATCACTATGTTGGGGGCCAACATGAGATCCCTGAGAGCTTTTCTTTCACTTTTAATCAAATTATCATTAATTATCACATTATCTGGCAACTTTTCAATATCCTTTTCCACCAGTTCTAGGAAGAAATTTACTGATGGTACTGAGGCCAGAGAGGTCATATAACTCGATTTTGGTTTAAAATCAGTTTTTATCAAGGGGTCACCCTGTTCCACAGTACGTGGTTCATTTTCTTCAAGGAGATAATTTAAGGTATCTAGGGTAGCTTGATCGCCTGTAGTTAGTGTCTTATTTTTGATACTCTCTTTACCCATTGTTTGGGACAGGACTATTTTTCTAGCAAATAAGTTTAAATCTTTTGTAACTTCAAATTTATTTAATTTTGCTACTGGACTAAAGGAAAGACCTTTTTTCAAAAGACTTATGTGTTCAAGATTAAGTGGGAACTTTGAAAGATTTACTATTTGCATCTCATCTGTGTCATAAATTTTTAATAATCCCTGAACCTGCCTCTCCTTGATCTTCCCCTTTCCAATGTTCTCTCTAGATTGTAAAAATCCCTTCTCCCTCTCGTCTGCCTCATTGGATATCTCCTCTCTCTCGTAGATGTATTTCCTTGACCTCTTCCGCTTTCTCCCGCCCCTTCTTCTCCATCTTTTAAGTAGGGGCCTGGTGGATTTTTTGACATATTCTCAGCCTCTATATCAGAGGCATCTGTGCCTGAGTCATATGATTCTTTCTGGGATTTATATACATAAACTCTATCCTTCCTGTAATCATCCTGGTCTCTTAATAGTTTCCAATACTTTCTTAATTTTATGTCTGCCTGTAACCTAGATATACTATTTTTTGTCTCTTCATTCAATTTGTCAAAATTCTTATCCTTTTCAAATAAATTCACATTTGCTAAGGCTTGATCTACCTCAATTTTAACTTTTTCAAGTCTTTTGTTATTTCTAGATATCATCATACCCATTAGATCTAGTGACAGTGTGGATAGCTTTCCATTCCATTCTGTTTGGAATGAGTCCCCTTCCTCATCTTCCTTAGTTCTTGCACCAGGATCCAATTGGAGACGTAGGCCCCTGGGTATGATTTTATTTTTCACATAATTGTTCAGACTTGAATTTTCTGCTCTTATTTTTATTTGTCTATTAAGATATTGTCTATATTTTTTGAAAGATGAAAATACATTTAAAGTTTCGTTGTTAGTATCACTTATTTCTATGCTACTACTTTGGGAAAGTGATTCATTTAGTTCAGCTTCCCACACCTCGTCTGACATGGTGAACGCCATTCTACTCACGGACAAGACAAAGAGAATGGAGGTCACGCGGAAAGTGGATCTGCCACTGAAACAAACAAGCTTGGGACACTTATTATGCCCACTTTATGACGAAAAATCTCAAATACCTCAATCACCCAGAAATAAAGGGGGAATGTGAAAACTCAACAAGTAATCCTTTAGTTCATAGTATAAATACAAAAATATATTGTGAGGGGAGAGATATCACGTATACCACTAGTTTCAGTAGTATACAGAATTAATCATTTGATGCAGTCACATCATGCGGTGCAGACCCTTCAAAATTTAAATATATAAGGCCTTAACAAGAAAGATATAATTATGGAATTTCGACAAATTTCATAAAAAGAAAAGGGATTCCAGCACTCTTTTGGAGAAAAGTCATATAAATTTATTTCAGAAAGAGATCCAACAGACAACGGACCCCTGTCTCATCCATGAACAGAATACCTGTACATAATGAACACACATTAAAACAGATGCATAAAACACTTATGACTGGCCAGTCCTATCTAGCGATAACCCAATCAGATTAGAATTACTTATAAACAGACAGCATAGTGTTAAAGACACTGCCTGCTCAAAAAAAGTTATCTGAATGAAACAGCTGATTTACAACCGTGCATAGCAATTTAACAAATTGTATCTCTATAACAGTATTGCACAAAAGTAGAGACACTAAACTGATATATGCAACTAGTTATCACAACTTAGTTAAAAGGAATAGACAGTCCCACAGATACTTTGCTTCATACAATCTACCCTGGAGAGACATACAGCCTAGAAGAGGCGGAGTAGCGCTGGACTAAGCGCAGCGTATGTATACAGGGAGAGTTAACAGACGACTCAGCAGAAGATACGGTAACAATAATACACTGCCTTCACAGCATAACAACTTGCCAGTAACGAAAAAGTTAAGAGCGATACTGTTTGAGGATATTGATGTGACAAAGTGAACTGTTTGCTGTATCTTTACTGCTTTACGGAACATGTTTGTTTCCACAATGGTGCCAAGTATGTGTGTATATACCAACTATAACTGCTATGCTAGCATGAGGAGTCCAAATGACTTTCACTGAAATCACATGCTAGATATCTGTGGGACTGTCTATTCCTTTTAACTAAGTTGTGATAACTAGTTGCATATATAAGTTTAGTGTCTCTACTTTTGTGCAATACTGTTATAGAGATACAATTTGTTAAATTGCTATGCACGGTTGTAAATCAGCTGTTTCATTCAGATAACTTTTTTTGAGCAGGCAGTGTCTTTAACACTATGCTGTCTGTTTATAAGTAATTCTAATCTGATTGGGTTATCGCTAGATAGGACTGGCCAGTCATAAGTGTTTTATGCATCTGTTTTAATGTGTGTTCATTATGTACAGGTATTCTGTTCATGGATGAGACAGGGGTCCGTTGTCTGTTGGATCTCTTTCTGAAATAAATGTATATGACTTTTCTCCAAAAGAGTGCTGGAATCCCTTTTCTTTTTATGAAATTTGTCGAAATTCCATAATTATATCTTTCTTGTTAAGGCCTTATATATTTAAATTTTGAAGGGTCTGCACCGCATGATGTGACTGCATCAAATGATTAATTCTGTATACTACTGAAACTAGTGGTATACGTGATATCTCTCCCCTCCCAATATATTTTTGTATATATATATATATATATACTGTATATATATATATATATATATATATATATATATATATATATATATATATATATATATATATAAAAGCACTTATTATTTTTGTTTTTTCCAATCACTTGAGGATTTTGAGCACCCCTTAGTTTTCTATAGGATAATAAGCAATGTGTTTCCAAAAAAAATTCTAGACTTGCAACAGTTCTTTAAAAATGTTTGCTAGCCATTACATTAAGTATTGCTGTTAATGATACTCAATATTATCTTTTGCAGGTACTATTGAAAACATAGCTGTTCAGCGTCATCGTAAACATGTAGTAAAATATGTTTGCCAACAAAACAATATGACTAACTCATCAAAAACGTACACACTTCCATTAGACATTGCAAAGCGGCTATTTGTGGAGCATAATTATAAATTGATATATTGTGAGGTGCCCAAGGTGGGCTGTTCTAACTGGAAGAGGATAATTCTTCTGTTAAACGTAAATGCTACAGCTACTGCAGATGACTTAAAACATGATGCTGTACACACCACCCTATTATTGAAAAGACTTAGTGACTACAGTTCTGCTGAACAAAGACAATTTTTTAACAATTACACCAAGGTGATGTTCACTCGGGATCCTATGAACAGGCTAGTTTCAGCTTATAGAGACAAATTACATCATGACGAGCCTTACTACGGTAAAAAACTTGTACATACCATCAAGGGGATGTTCCGTGAAGATATCAATTCTACAGAAAAGGTTACATTTGAAGAGTTTGTTCAGTTTATTCTTCAAGAAAAAACTAAATATAGAGATATCCACTGGAAGCCCATGTATCAGCTTTGCGATCCATGCAACATTCATTATGACATTATTGGGAAATATGAAACCATGAATCAAGATGCAGAATATGTTCTAAAAACCATTAGAGCTCCAAAACATCTGAAATATCCCAGTATTAAACATTATCCCGATGAATCCAGGACAAATGAAAAAATGACTGCTGACCACTTCAAAAATCTTTCTTCAGTTATTCTAAAAGGTCTTCTATATCTTTATAGGCATGATTTTTCCATGTTTGAGTATAGTCCAATAGAAATGACCAATTTCACTAACTTAAAATGATTTGCACAAATTCGCAATATATGAACCCCATTGCAGTTTTCAGTATTTATGTGTAAGTATGTAAAGATCATAGAATTTTTAAGAGATATTTATTATGATGACACATTAAAATTTTTAGTAAATTATATGTTAATAATAGTGTGATTTTCTGTTTACTTTCATATTGTCTATTTTAAATGTTTACAACTGATTTCAGATCAATAGAGAAAGATATGTTCTGTATTATGTTATAATTTAATAAATGTTATGCTATTTTTGTTCCAAATCATGAAAAAATGTTATTTGAAGGGACAGTCAACACCAGAATTTTTGTTGTTTAAAAGCTAGATAATCCCTTTATTACCCATGTTCCAGTTTTGCATAACCAACACTGTTATATAAATACACTTTTTACCTCTGTGATTACCTTGTATCTAAGCCTCTGCAAACTGCCCCCTTATTTCAGTTCTTTTGATAGACTTGCATTTTAGCCAATCAGTGCTTACTCCTAGGTAACTTCACATGCATGAGCTTAATCTTATCTATATGACACACATGAACTAACGCCCTCTAGGGGTGAAAAACTGTCAAAATATATTCACATAAGAAGCGGCTTTTAAGGTCTAAGAAATTAGCATATGAGCCTACCTAGGTTTAGTAGCTTTCAACTAAGAATACCAAGAGAACAAAGCAAAATTGGTGATAATCGTAAAAGTTTAAAATGACATGCCCTATTTAAATCATGAAAGTTGTTTTTGGACTTGATGGTCCCTTTAATGGATTACTAGTCTTCTGTTTATGAAGGTAGGCTAGGTTTTGTTTTATGATACATTATACAGACACTAGGGGCCTGATTACTTAAAGGGACACTGAACCCAATTTTTTTCTTTTGTGATTCAGATAGAGCATGCAATTTTAAGCAACTTTCTAATTTACTCCCATTATCAATTTGTCTTCATTCTCTTGCTATCTTTATTTGAAAAAGAAGGAATCTAAGCTTTTTATTTAGTTCAGAACTATGGACAGCACTTTTTTATTGGTGGATGAATTTATCCACCAATCAGCAAGAACAACCCAGGTTGTTCACCAAAAATGAGCCGGCATCTAAACTTGCATTCTTGCATTTCAAATAAAGATACCAAAAGAATGAAGACAATTTGATAATAGGAGTAAATTAGAAAGTTGCTTAAAATGTCATGCTCTTTCTGAATCGCAAAAGAAAAAATTTGGGTTCAGTGTCCCTTTAAAGTTCTCTGGGCTTTTCAGTTATTAATAGAGAATGCTTGGCAGTATGTCTATTTCCCTGGTGGAATGATATAATTATGTACCCGACTGTCTCGCTAAGAGGTGTATACTGCATTTATTATTATTAATATTGGGTATTTGTAGAGAGCCAACAGATTCCGCAGCGCATTCATTACAAAAGTGCACAATGTAAATTACAAATTGTACAAAATGAATATTTCAACCGTTCACACATGAATACGCAGGAAACATTTTTATTTTTAAGTTGCTTTAAAAAAACTAAATTGTTCACCAAAAATTATATTTTATCAAAAACTAAAAATTTCTATGTAAATTACACAGGAGTACATTGTATTAAACATGCACAGTGTAAATTGTATTTAAAAGGACATACAACCCACATTTTTTCTTTCATAGTTCAGATAGAGCACACAATTTTAAACAACTTTCCAATTTTCTTCTGTGATCAAAGTTTTCTTGTTATCCTTTGTTGAAAAGCAAGTATATAAGCTAAAAAGTTTGCACGTGTCTGCTGCACTATATGGCAACAGTTTTACAACAATGTTTTACATTAGCAGGAACACTAGATGGCAGCGCTATTTCCTATCATGTAGCGCTTCAGGCATGTGCACGCTACCAACCTAGGTATCTCTTCAACAAAGGGAAACAAAACCCAAATTTTTTCTTTCATGATTCAGATAGAGCATGCAATTTTAAGCGCTACCCAGGTGCTGAACCAAAAATGGGCCAGCTCCTAAGCTTACATTCCTGCTCTTTCAAATAAAGATAGGAAGAGAATGAAGAAAAATGTATAATATGAGTAAATTAGAAAGTTGCTTAAAATTGCATGCTCTATCTGAATCATAAAAAAAATGGGGTTTGTGTCCCTTTAACACCATAATAGAAAAACACATGCATATGAAAATAAAGGAGATTGTAAGATGATATACGCACACAGCAGCGCAATGTGATTAGTTTTTAATGCAGGATTTCATTTATAAAGTGCGCACCCTGCTCACTGCTAACTTCCCTCTACCCAGCAAAGTCGAGCACCATTATTTTCAATAGGAGACATTTCACTACTCGCAAGAACTGCTCTTTTTTTAAAGATAATTCCACCAGGGCAGCCCCTGCGAGGGTCGGTGTGAAAAACCACATCTGATTCAGCTAAGTTTAGATAATTGGGCCCCTGGTCTTAAAGAGACAAAAAAATGCAAACAAATAAAAAAAAAGGTTTTATGTTTTAGATCATTTTGTTATTGCTCTATTGCTAGCAAAAGGATTAATCATATAGTTGAAGCCAGCACCAGAGGAGCAATGCACTACTGGGATCTACTGAACATATCAAGTGAGCCAACGACAAGAGGTATGTTTGTTGCCACCAATCAAAAGCTAGCTCCCAGTAGGGTATTTGCTGCACCTGAGCCTTACTAGTTATGCATTTCAACAAAGGATACTAAGATGACAAAGTATCTTTAATAATAGAAGTAAAATTTACATTATCTTAAAATTGTATGCTCTGTTTAATTTTGACTTTAGTGATCTTTTAAATACATTGAAGAAAACATTCCATCCTCTGAAGACTGGCATTTAATTGTTCAAATATACTCACATGCTTAGTAAAACAAAGCTCTGTTGTTTTTTGTAATGATATTTCACATTTCTATACAGGGGATTTAATTTAAATTCAGCAGTTTAAAAGAGTGTGCAGTTTTGTGTATAGTTGGGTAATGTAATATACAAATGTTTGTTTACTCATAAAGCTGTGTTCTAGTGAAGATCAAAGAAGTGGTCATTAATAATATTAATATTATTATTAATAAATAGAGCTTTTCCCTCCCATGGATTTGAAAGCACTTTACGGTAACAGATTACCCTGATTAGGAACAACTAAACAATAATATTATCACAAGGTTATAGCACTTCTTTTATAGACCAAAGGATGAAGGACTGGATTGACCCCAAGGATGGATATTTTATAATATTATCCATTATCTTAAGGTGAAAATGAATCAGTTGGACAAAGAAATTTAATTTCAATTGCAATACTTTTTTCTTCTCTGCTAAAATATATAAACAATATCATTTTTTAAAATTGCTATATATTAGAAGGTAATATTGTCATGAAATAAACTAATGAATTGGTAAGCAATGTATTTATTTGATTTAAAACCAGCACAAAGGTCAAGATATAGAAGTGTTATAATAAGGAAAAACAGGGGCAGAAAGGGGAGGCGCTGCTGCTGGCTGCCACACTTTCCTCAGGCTCCTGACCTCTCCAGGATTTATCTTAATTTTAACCTCCTTACATTCAAAATTCATCACAATTATTTCAAGGACCAATATCGACTCCACATAACGCACAACTAGACTCATCAGAATTGAATGGACGGCATCACTAAACTGAGATACTCAACGGATGGAAATATACTCCCACCGGACCATCTTATTACCAGAAAGAGATACCTTCAGCTGAACACCACAAACAAGGTACACTTAAACTAAAAAAAAAAAAAAATAGACTCAACCCATGCACAAATTGGGTTTTGGATTTTATCATCCATTTAGCAATGCTCAGATTTCATTTCTAAACACAAGAAAAACTAATCGATGAAATCTATTTTACTAAAACACATTCGCCTAGATTTAGAGTTCTGCGTTTTTACCGCCCGCTGGTATTTAGAGTCAGTCAGGAAAGGGTCTAACGCTCACTTTCCAGTTGCGACTTTTCCATACCGCAGATTCCCTTACCCAAATTGCGTATCCTATCTTTTCAATGGGATCTTCCTAACGCCGGTATTTAGAGTCTTGGCTGAAGTGAGCATTAGAACTCTAACGACAAAACTCCAGCCGCAGAAAAAGTCAGGATTAAAGAGCTTTATGGGCTAACGCCGGTTTATAAAACTCTTAACTACTGTGCTCTAAAGTACACTAACACCCATAAACTACCTATGTACCACTAAACCGAGGCCCCCCACATCGCCGGCACTCTAATAAAATTTTTTAACCCCTAATCTGCCGACCGCACACCGCCGCCACATACATTATCCCTATGTACCCCTAATCTGCTGCCCCTAACATCGCCGACACCTACATAATATTTATTAATCCCTAATCTGACCCCCAACGTCGCCGCTACCTTACCTACACTTATTAACCCCTATTCTGCCGACCGGACCTGCCCGCCACTATAATAAATGTATTAACCCCTAAACCGCCGCACTCCCACCTAAAAAACCCTATAATAAATAGTATTAACCCCTAATCTGCCCTCCCTAACATCTTTGACACCTAACTTCAAGTATTAACCCCTAATCTGCTGACCGGACCTCACCGCTACTCTAATAAATGTATTGACCCCTAAAGCTAAGTCTAACCCTAACACTAACACCCCCCTAAGTTAAATATAATTTTATCTAACAAAATAAATTCAATCTTATTAAATAAATTATTCCTATTTAAAGCTAAATACTTACCTGTAAAATAAATCCTAATATAGCTACAATATAACGAATAATTATATTGTAGCTATTTTAGGACTTATATTTATTTTACAGGCAACTTTGTATTTATTTTAACTAGGTACAATAGCTATTAAATAGTTATTAACTATTTAATAGCTACCTAGTTAAAATAATAACAAAATTACCTGTAAAATAAATCCTAACCTAAGTTACAATTAAACCTAACACTACACTATCAATAAATAAATTAACTAAACTACCTACAATTACCTACAATTAAAACAACTAAACTAGATTACAAAAAAAAACACTAAATTACAAAAAATAAAAAAAGATTACAAGAATTTTAAACTAATTACACCTACTCTAAGCCCCCCTAAAAAAATAACAAAGCCACCCAAAATAAAAAAATGCCCTACCCTATTCTAAAATAAAAAGTTAACAGCTCTATTACCTTACCAGCCCTTAAAAGGGCTTTTTGCGGGGCATGCCCCAAAGAAATCAGCTCTTTTGCCTGTAAAAAAACCATACAATACCCCCCCCAACATTACAACCCACCACCCACATACCCCTAATCTAACCCAAACCCCCCTTAAAAAACCTAACACTAAGCCCCTGAAGATCTCCCTACCTTGTCTTCACCCAGCCGGGTATCACCGATCCGTCCAGAAGAGGGTCCGAAGTCTTCATCCTATCCGGCCAGAAGAGGTCCTCCAGAGTGTCCGAAGTCTTCATCCTATCCAGCCAGAAGAGGTCTTCCAGAGGCTCGGAAGTCTTCATCCAGGCGGCATCTTCTATCGTCTTCCATCCAGAGTGGAGCATTGGTAAGGGCTTTGTAGGTCAGAGTGAGAATTTTGAATTTAATTCTGCTGTGAATGGGGAGCCAGTGAAGGGACTCACAGAGGGGTGCGGCGGATACAGAGCGTCGGGAGAGGTGGAATAGCCTAGCAGAGGCATTTAGGATGGATTGAAGGGGGGAGAAGTGGGAGAGAGGAAGGCCAGTTATTAGGTTGTTACAGTAGTCAAGTCGGGAAATTACTAGGGAATGGATTAGCTGTTAAGTAGTTTCAGCACTCAGAAAAGGACGAATTTTGGAGATATTGCGTAGGTGGTTGCGACAGGATGAAGAGAGCGCTAGGATGTGGGGTATGAAGGACAGATTGGAGTTGAGTTTAACTCCTAGGCAGCGGACTTGGGGTGATGGGGAGATAGTGGTGTCACTGACAGTGATAGTAAAGTTAGAAAATGGAGTAGAATCAGTTGGGGGGATTAGAAGAAGCTCAGTCTTGGACATGTTGATTTTTAGGTGGTGAGAGGCCATCCAGGAAGAAATGCCAGATAAGCAGTCGCTGATGTGGGAAAGGACAGAGGGAGAGAGTGCAGGGGTAGATAGGTAGATCTGAGTATCATCAGCATAGAGGTGATAGTTGAAGCCATGGCTACTGATAAGTTTACCCAGTGAGGAAGTATAAATAGAGAAGAGTAGAGGGCCTAGAACAGAGCCTTGAGGTACTCCAACAGACAGAGGCTGTGATCTAACCTAAAAGCCACAAAAACCGCACTCAAATCAAATCAAGAAAATCTCTTTGTGTGATCCCCATCTCCAAAGTACAGAGCAAAAAGAATCTGTCCTATCAGAGCAATCCTATGGAATGCCAGATCAATAAAGAACAAAACAGCTATTATTGCAGACCTTATTGAAACATGCAAATTAGCATGCATCACAGAATCATGTGCGGCAAATCTGTGCGGCACTTACCTCATTTTGATTGAGGTAGCCTTTTGTAAGCAGGAAGTTTATCTATCACTATTGATTTCTTTGGGCACACCAACTAACCTGGAGTTTGTCTTATTAAGACGTTTCCTTTCACGTGGGAACTTTTACCCACTACTTCTGGGACTTCAATTATTGGACTCTTTTTTAAACATATATTTTTTATATATACATATTTTAAGAGTGTATCATATAACATTTTATTGTTTGTTTTTAATTGTATTACTAATGCAATTGGACTAATTTTTTAAATTATAAGGTTTTTTTTTGCACCTACATACTACTCTTTTAACTCATATATATATATATATATATATATATATATATATATCTGTATATACCTTTATTTTTCACGAGCAGTATCAGATATATAGAAATATATATTTAAAGGGACATAATACTCTTATCACTCATGCTGCAAATACTTTTTCCTGGAGATTTGTTTTATGCAATATTTTATTTTCATACATCTACATTACAAATATACAGTAATATATGTAATGTAGATGTATGAAAATAAAGCTAAATATTGTATAGAACAAATCTCCAGGAAAAAATATTTGCAGCATGATTTATTCAGTCTATTTTCTCCCACGGACTGGAGTCTGCTCTCTCTCCCCCCTCGGCCCCTCCCTCTCCAGACCGGAGCTTGTCAGAGAATGATTTACATTTATAACCCTGCCGAGTGCCGAGTATTCACAAACCTTAGGAATGTCAGAGTGGTAACGTTTGAAAAGTAAACTTTTTTACATAGAAAAGCATAATAATAAAATGTTTTATTCCAGTAACAGATTTGTAACATAAACTGCAGCACAAGCTCTGTCTGCATAACATTGAGTGCTGCTGCTGTGTTTTTATATGCACACATTATAGGGACTCTAGGGAGATATGAAGTGCGACTCCTGTGCTATTAAAATATGACGGCATACATAGCTGCATCAAGCCCTGGATATGAATACTAATAGAAACAATTTTCTTGAAATGTTTTGTGTAAGCTGAAGTTACAACATAAAGAGCTGTACTCAGTTTTTTAATATTACACGGTAGAAGTTAAGGCTGTGACACACTGCAAGCGGAGCGACGCACAGTGTGTACATGCAGCTGTGTGCGCTCAGTGTGTCCTGCCTTTTCATCTCTGAGCACTCTGCTGCATCAGGACGCTTAGCTGAGCGCTCAGAGATGAAAAATTTGAACTTCAGAAGTGAAGCAGCTGCTTCGACTCGCGCCGCATTGTTTGCAGTGTGTCACAGCCTTCAGTTTGAATGATTTTTAGCAGTCAAGTGTTTAATGTCCCTTTTAAGGCTCTTTATTGAAATATTACATATAAAATATTTTAAAAACCTATTAAAATTTATTACATTTTTTTGCACACGAGACTCCCTATATCTGCTGAACTATCAGACCATATTAGAATCTGTAAGAACAGAACTGCAGGGTTGGCAAAACAAATGTTTGTCTTGGCTCGGCAGAGTGCAAGCATTCAAGATGAGTATTCTGCCTCGCTTTTTATATCTATTTCAGACGGTCCCTATATGTCTCCCTAAGCAGTATATTAGAGCCACACAAACTTTAGTCAATACCTTTTTATGGGCACACAAACGCCCCAGGATAGCAAAAGCTACACTTTATAGACCCCGTAATAAAGGGGGGCTCGGAGTACCCAATCTTATGCTCTACCAACAAGCGGCAAGCCTTAATAGAATAATAGATTGGTGTAGAAATGTGCAGGACAAGGAATGGGTGAAACTCGAGCACGACCTAGTTGGCTCAAAGAGCCTAGGGGCGCAATGTTGGTTGTATAAGCAAGATAGAGGTGCGTTGTTATCGCACACCTCTCTTATAAAGGATACATTTTCAACATGGGATTGCCTTACCAGATCCTTAAAGGGTGTGTCTACGGTACCTTCCCCATTAACACCATTACTTCATAACAAGAACTTCCCTCCTGGCCAACAGGCACGGGCGGATGGGTCATACGGCATTGCAGCAGGATTCCCATGTTTTTCTGTGTTGGAGGGAGGTAGCATTTTGCCTAGATCCTCCTTGGTAGAGAGAAACATTCCACATTTCAACAGGTGGTTTGAATATCTCCAATTGTCACATTTTATCTCACATCACACAGACAGAGCTAACATAGTCAGGAGCTTAAACCCTTTTGAAACGCTTTGCTGGTCCACACAGTCAACAAGAGGTGCTCTCTCAATGACATATAAAATTTTAATAACTATACACTCTAGAAACCTCCCATCATACACTCGAGTCTGGGATTCAGAGCTGGGCTTCACTGTCCCTCCTGAGACTTGGGATTCTATTTTCCAACACATGGGGAAAGCACCATCTTCAATGAGCATCACAGAGACAAATATGAAATTATTGTGTAGGTGGTATCTTTACCCAAGCAGGCTCGCCAAGATTCATAGATTCTCCGACCCTCTCTGCTGGAGAGACTGTGGCCAGGTCGGCTCACTATACCACATATGGTGGGACTGCCCTGTTCTCCAATCCTTCTGGAAGTGTATACATATCGAGATTCAAAAAGCTCTTACACATGAGATCCCGTATGACCCCTTGATATTACTATTTAACAAGCCCCCACGACTTAAATGCAAATATAAGTCTACGCTACTTTATATTATGCTTAGCAGCGCAAAGCAGCTAATCCCGAGGCTATGGAAACAGAGAACTGTCCCGACTATGAAAGACTGGTCACAGAATGTCTCACTTCTCCTATCCCTTGAGAAATACCACTATACTCAGACTAACAGACTTGACTTCTATTGTGCAATGTCTTTATATTGGGAAACTTATAGCTACAGAGTTGAGGAGGCCACTTCACAAATAACCAACACTACTATAACCACTCACTTGGGGTTGAGTTCTGGGAGATATATGGCTAATTAGGAAACGCTCAAGAATATGTTCTATGCTGTCACGACTCTAAGTTCTTCTGTGACATCATCCATAACGACTTTATGACTTACTGTTTCCCATACTGAAACTTCTATTTTGTAAAGCATTACTATCTGCATACGAGCTACATAACATGTTTTTCTTTCTGTTTGTTGTTATTTAATTGTTGTTAAGAAAGGAAAAAAAAAAAAAAAAACACAAGCTTTGGACTTTGCAAAAGGACTTTTATTCTTTCATTGGACACTACGATTATCGCTTTCCTTGAGATGGACAAGAAGATTAGTGTCCACGAGAAATGTTTGCAATATTACTGTTTTGTGTTTTTTGTTGCTTTTGTTGCACAATTGTCTTTAAAGTATGCTGTCAATCTTTTTTTTTCTTTTGCTGTCAATAAAGCTTGTTTGAAAAAAAAAAAAAAAAAAAAAAAAAAATTATTACATTTTTTTAAACATACTGTTAAGTATTTTAAATAATCCATATAATATATCTTTATATATTACAGTATGTTTAATCATTTTCAATAATGCTTATTTTTTTATATATTTTATATGAAATCTTTCAATATCACATCTTAAGATTACTAACACCTTGATTACGAGTTTTGTGCTAAACAGGGTGTGAAAGAAACGCAACAAAAGTTGCGTTATTTCACCCTCCATAGCGCTGCCATTGCGAGTTTCTGAAAAGCCTCCTTGTGCGTGCCATATGGTTGCGTTAAGCTCCATACTGCACAAAATCCAAGGGCTGCTTTGATGTTCCCCCATAGACATCAATGGGGAGAGAGTGTTAGAAAAAAACTTAACACCTACGATCGCGGAATTAAACATTTCCGTAACGCAACCCCATTGATGTCTATGGGGGAAAAAAGTTACGTTTAAACCTAACACCCTAACATAAACCCCAAGTCTAAACACCACTAATCCGCCACCCCCAACATCGCCGACACCTAAATAAAGTTATTAACCCCTAATCTGCCGCCCCCGACATTGTCGACACTGATAATAGCTATTAACCCCTAATCCGCCGCTCCCTGACATCGCCGACACTATAATAAAGTTATTAACACTATAATAAAGTTATTAACCCCTAAAACTCCGGCCTCCAACATCTCTGCCACAAAATAAACCTATTAACCCCTAAACCGCCGGCCTCCCACATCGCAAAACACTAAATTAAACTATTAACCGCTACACCTAACACCCCCCTAACTTTAAATTAAAATTACAATATAACTACTTAATTAAATGAAAACTTACCTGTGAAATAAATATAAAGCTAACATTAAACTATAAATTAACCTAAGATAACTAATCTAATAAAATAAAAAATACTACCAATTAAAATATCTAAATTACAATTTTTAAAAAACCTAACACTAAGAAAAAAATTAAAAATTGAAATTACAACTAAAAAAAACAAATCCTACGAAAAATTTAAAAATCTAAGTTTACCAAAAATAATTAACACTAAAATCACGAAAAATAAAAAACACTAAGATTACAAAAAAATAAACGAAATCATCAAAATAACAACTATTACACCTAATCCAATAGCCCTATAAAAATAGAAAAGCCCCCCAAAATAAAAACACCCCCTAGCCTACACTAAACTACCAATAGCCCTTAAAAGGGCCTTTTGTAGGGCACTAACCCCAGAAGATCTACTTACAGTTTCTAAAGTCCGGACATCCATCTCCATCCAGGAGGCAAGGTCTTCATCCATCCCGGGGGCATCTTCTATCTTCATCCCGGCGGCGTGGAGCAAAGCCATCCTGGAAGCCGAAGACATCCTGTGTGTAGCGTCTTCTTCATATGGTTGCCGCCGTACACTGAAGTTGAATGCAAGGTAGCCATTTTAAAATGGCGTACCTTGCATTCCTATTGGCTGATTTGATTCTTCTAATTCAAATCAGCCAATAGAATTAGAGCTACTGAAATCATGTTGGCTGATTTGAACAGCCAATATGATTTCAGTAGGTCTCATCCTATTGACTGTTTTGAACAGCCAATAGGATTTCAGAAGCTCTCAGCCTATTGGCTTATTTGAATTAGAAGAATCAAATCAGCCAATATGAATGCAAGGTACGCCATTTTGAAACGGCTACCTTGCATTCAACTTCAGTGTACAGCGGCGACTTTATGAAGAGGACGCTCCGTGCAGGATGTCTTCGGCTTCCAGGATGGCTCTGCTCCATGCCGCCGGAATGAAGATAGAAGACACCCCCGGGAAGGATAAAAACCTTGCTGCCTGGATGAAGACCTCTCCGCCTGGATGGAGATGGATGTCCGGACTTCAGAAACCGTGAGTAGATCTTCTGGGGTTAGTGTTAGTTTTTTGGGGGTGTTTTTTTTTAGATTAGGGCTTTGAAAAAGAGCTAAATGCCCTTTTAAGGGCAATGCAAAATAGCTAAATGCCCTTTTAAGGGCAATGCCCATACAAATACCCCTTTAGGGGCAATAGGTAGCTTAGGTTTTTTTTTAGAGTTAGGTTTTTATTTGAGGGGTTGGTTGGATGGTGGGTTTAACTGTTGGGGGGACTTTGTATTTTTTTTTACAGGTAAAAGAGCTGATTTCTTTAGGGCAATGCCCTACAAAAGGCCCTTTTAAGGGCTATTGGTAGTTTATTGTAGGCTAGGGGGTGTTTTTATTTGGGGGGGGCTTTTTATATTTATAGGGCTATTAGATTAGGTGTAATTGTTTTTATTTTTGATAATTTTGTTTAGTTTTTGTAATCTTAGTGTTTTTTATTTTTTGTGATTTTAGTGTTAATTATTTTTGGTTAACTTAAATTTTTTTATTTTTTTTTCTTAGTTTTAGGTTTTTTAAAATTTGTAATTTCGATATTTTAATTGGTAGTATTTTTTTTTTTATTAGATTAGTTATGTAAAGTTAATTCATAGTTTAATGTTAGGTTAATATTTATTTCACTGGTAAGTTTTTATTTATTTATTAAATACAGTTATATTGTAATTTTAATTTAAAGTTAGGGGGGTGTTAGGTTTAGGGGTTAATAGTTTAATTTAGTGTTTTGCGATGTGGGGGGGCGGCGGTTTAGGGGTTAATAGGTTTATTTAGTGGCAGAGATGTGGGAGGCCGGAAGTTTAGGGATTAATAACTTTATTATAGTGCCGGCGATGTCGGGGTGTGGGGGAATAGGGGTAAATATATTTAAATAGTGTTGGTGACGTGGGTGAACGGCCGTTTAGGGGTCAATAACTTTATTGAATAGTCGCGATGTGGGTTTGCAGCAGATTAGTGGTTAATAGGTTTAATACAGTGTTTGCTATGCGGGAGGGTGGCGGTTTAGGGGTTACTAGGTAGTTTATGGGTGTTAGTATACTTTGTAACACTTTAGTTATGAGTTTTGTGAAACATTTTTGTGGCTCAAAACTCATAACTACTGCTCTCAGATAGCAGAATGGATCGTGTCGGTATAGGCTGTAATGCAAGCATTTTAGCCTCACTGCACAACCTGTAATACCGGCACTATGGAAAAACCTTGCAAAAATGGGATTGACGTTGCGTTACAGGCTAAAATGCTTGCTGTATAGCTATACCGATACGACTCCCAATAGCGGCGTTACTGCTTTTACACTGAAATTGCCATTTTTTCAGTGTTAAAAACTGCAACGCAAATCTCATAATCTAGGTGTAAGTTTTCATGTGCGCTAAATAGAGATGTACATTTGTTTTCTAAGAATCAAAGAAAAGAACGAAAATTACATTTTCGTTATATATCTTTGCTTTACTGAAAATTAAAACGTCCTAAAACGAAAAAAAAGAGAGAAAAAAAGGCTTTATTTTCTATTAAAGTTTTTGTTGTCAGTTAGTGGATGCTGTTTTCTATACAACCAGTATTCTCAGGGGGAGGGAAGTGAAAGGGCCATTTTTAAAGGGACAGTCTAGTCCAAAATAAACTTTCATGATTCAGATAGTGCATGTGATTTTAAACAACTTTCCATTTTACTTTTATCACCAATTATGCTTCGTTCTCTTGGTATTCTTAGTTGAAAGCTAAACCTATGAGGTTCTTCATATGCTAATTTCTTAGACCTTGAAGGCCGCCTCTTTTCTGAATGTATTTTGACAGTTTTTCACCACTAGAGGGTGTTAGTTCATGTGTGTCATATAGATAACACTGTGCTCATGCACGTGGAGTTACCTAGGAGTCAGCACTGATTGGCTAAAATGCAAGTCTATCAAAAGAACTGAAATATGGGGGCAGTTTGCAGAGGCTTAGATACAAGATAATCACATAGGTAAAACGTGTATTAATATAACTGTGTTGGTTATGCAAGAATAGGGAATGGGTAATAAAGGGATTATCAATCTTTTAAAACAATAAACATTCTGGTGTAGACTGTCCCTTTAACTTATTGCAGACAGAGCTGTCAGTGCTCAGAGGCTCAGATTTGTGGAGGAGGCTATATACATTGACACATTTTGTGTACTGTTTTGTCACAGTAGCAGCATAGCATAGCTGGTGGTACTGCTACTTTTTTAAGTGGCTCAGTCACACATAATGTTTGTGCAACACTAGCCGAAGGTCGTGACCCAAACAATCAGAAACAGACTTCCAGCACCCACTGATGTTCTTGTGGCTCATGTAAAAACTGCTGGGGCAGGAATGTCCACTCTGCAGCTGCTTTTTTTTTTCAGACAAATTTGTATTCAAGTTGTCACTCAAGAGGACAATACTATTTTGCAGACTTAGGGCTAGATTTATTAAAGCTGAGGCATACAGGGGCGCGTATACGCGCCCCTGTACGCCTCAGCTCGCCTGTGGCGGGGCGAAAATACCCGCAGGTATTCGGCATTGCACACGAGCGCAATTTTGCGCTTGCGTGCAATCCCGCCCCCTGCCCGCGCACAGCCAATCACGCACGGGCAGGAGCTGTCAATCTGACTAGACCGAGGAGATTGAATTTCGCCACATTAGAGGTGGCGAAGAGGCTAGGGAAGCAGCGGTCTAGTCACCGCTGCTTGATACATGATGGCGAGCAAGTTCTTGTGAGAACTTGCAGCCGTAGGGCGTTAATAAATCTAGCTCTTAGTAATAAAATCATAAAAAAGATAAATGTAAATAGAGTGAGCAGTGGAGAACTTATCTATGGGGATATCTATTCAAACAACGTACTCATCAGTGATTAAAGGCCATCAACAACTTTACTAATTTAGCACAGAGATTATTTCTCTGCATTTTTGTTTCCTTTTTATTACAAAGAAATGGTTTCTGCCGGCAGAAACAATTTTAAAATATTATTTAAAAAAAGATAACTGAGTGCAGCTTCAGAAGAAACAGACTCAAACTGGAATATATGTATGTATGTGACCGTGTTGTATTTGTTCTTTGTTTTAATCATTTATAACCTAAATAGAAAGTACAGCAGCAACAACTACAGACCATTGCTAATCCTTCAGCAAATTGCTCTCTTTGCTTCACTATTTGATTTGTTTCTAACTTAACTTCTCTTCATGACTTTTTTTTTTTTTTTTTGGTGGTTCAATAAGATTTACATGAGGAAAGAAAATCAACTGAGAACATGTGGGCCATGAGATCCAGAGGATAAACATAACAGTACATTTCAAACACAAGTATAACAGGTCATTGCTTAAAGGGACACTCAAGTCAAAATTAAACTTCATGATTCAGATACAGCATGTTATTTTAAACAACTTTCCAATTTACTTCCATTAACAAAATGTGCAGTCTTTTAATATTTACACTTTTTGAGTCACCAGCTTCTACTGAGCATGTGCAAGATTTCACAGCATATACGTATATGCATTTGTGATTGGCTGATGGCTGTCACATGGTAGAGGGGGGGTGGAAATAGACATAACTTTGCAATTTATTTAAAAAAAATCTACTACTCATTTGAAGTTCTGACTAAGTGCTATCGCATTGTCTTCTTATCATGCATTTGTTGATTATGCAAATCTATTGTATTGACTGGTCCTTTAAATACCCGATTCCTTTCTAGTCAACATAAATAATTGTGAAATCAAAGCACAGATGGGAACTAATGGTCCCAAATATTTCTGGTTTGTTAAATAGCGGAAGAGAGGGGGGGAGGGCGGGGAGGAATAGGAAGATTACTGACTTATATATGGGGTTTCAATGTAAGTCTCACTCATCCTTGATAGTCTCTAACTCAGTCGGGTGTGAACAGATTGGGTTTCCATTCTTTATCATATTTGTGTTTCCAGTCTGCCCAAGATAATTCAAATAGGTCTAGATTGTCTAATTTATAGAATATATCTTTCTCCATGGTGTAGATATATGCCATAGTACTACGAACTTTGGCCCAACTAGGCGGGAGCTCTTTTTTCCATGCACAAGCATTTTTAACCGTCGTGAAAAGGTAGATGCATATGTACGAATGGTGCTTTGGTAACGTATGTACGCCTATGTGCAATAACGCCATGGATGGGGACATGGGGAGGGATATACCTAATTTGGACAGAACTGAGAAGCATGTGTTCCATAGGGGCATATCTTAGGACATTCCCACCAAATGTGCATTGTGTTACCATTCTGACCACAACCCCTCCAACACGCAAGACATGCACTCGGAAACATCTTAGTTAACCTAGAAGGGACGTAATACCAATGCGCTAGGAGTTTGTAAAAGGTTTCATATAATGTTGTACAATGAATAGCTTTCTGGGTGAGTTCCAGGGTGCGCCTCCAAGTATACGAGGATATTGGGATACCCAGAAGAAACTCCCATCGTTGGAGATGAGCCAGCGTATTGGGAATGGAGTAACCCCTATTAGTGCATAATGTAGTGATAAGGGTCTGCGGAGTCTATCCCTCTGGCACCAAAAGGCCTCCCATAGGGGCAAAGGTCGAGCTAATGTAGGTTTGAAACCCCAACTAATTAGAAAGCTTTTAATTCTGTGGTATTCGAAAGGTAGGTATGGTGGGATTATGGGTCCAGTTCCAAATTGGGTAATATGTTTAAAGCAATCCCTCGAGGGGGAGGGCCATAGGTCAGAAACTGTAATGGCTCCTAGCTGAGCCCATTTACGCAGGTGAGTTTCCTGCAATCCCGTAAGGAGACCAGCCATAGAAGTTATGGGGGAGGGGTGTGGGGCTATATGGGGATAGTGTCAAATAGATGCTAAGATTGTTAAGTGGGTGGAATGCAGGCTTAAAGATAGACGACAGAGGGTTTCAATTAATGGAGTACATTCAAATGAGGCATCAGTTACTAGTGGTGTTCCCCAAGGGTAAGTTCTTGGGCCTGTTTTGTTTAACATGTTCATAAGTGATTTTGGAAGTAGGCTTAAGGGGAAGGTTTGCTTGTTTGCTGATTATACAAAAATTTGTAACAGGGTAGATGTTCCAGGAGGAGTTGATCAAATGAACTGTGATATTAATAAACTAGAGGACTGGTCAAATAAATGGGATCTGAAATTTAATATTACCAAGAGCAAAATTATGCATATAGGATCCAAAAACCCAAAGGCCAATTATAGTCTCAATGGTACATTACTGACTGTAATTAAAGAAGAAAGGGATTTGGGAATTATTATTTCAGATGATTTAAAATTTGGTACACAATGCCGCAGTGCAGCCAGCAAGGCCAGTGCTTGGTTGCATTGGAAGAGGTTTTAGTAGCAGAAATAGCAAGGTTCTTATGCCACTTTACAGATCATTAGTTAGAGCAAATCTGGAATACTGTGTACAGTTCTGGAGACCATATCTTCAGAAAGATATAAATAAACTAGAAGCTGTCCAAAGGAGGGCTACTAAAATGGTACATGGTCTAAAATATAAAACGTACAAAGAAAGACTCTATGATCTAAATATGTATAGTTTAGAGGATAGAAGGGAAAGAGGTGACATGATAGAAACCTTCAAATATATGAAGGGACTTAATAAAATAGAAGCTTAAAGCATTTTTCACACAAAAAATAAATGCCAAAACAAGGGGTCACAATCTAAAGTTAGAGGGTAGCAGATTCAGGAGAAATTTAAGGAAGCATTTTTTTACAGAAAGGGTGGTGGATTCATAGAATGAACCTCCATTTGAGGTGGTAAACACAAAGACTGTAAAGGAATTTAAAAATGCCTGGGACATGCATAAGGTTATCCTAAGGAAAAAGTAACATGTAATATGGGTAGACTTGATGGGCCTTTTTGGTTCTTATCTACCGTCAAATTCTATGTTTCTATGAAGCTTGTCCCACATAATTAGAAATGTAAGGTAACCAGCAAAATTTGCTAAACTAGTATTCTAAGAGGCTGTGAGGATAAGGCTGTTTTATTACATGTTTATTGTTTTAATCTTATTATTTCTTAAGAACGGGTAATTTTGATTCTGTAATTAAGTTTACCCATGTGATTCATGAGCACAGGATGAAGGAAGTAGCTGTAGACCAAGTGGTGGACCCTTTTCATGATCTACATATGTTGGCCTTGTGGGTTTCCCTTTTTGGTGTGGTGCCTAGGAGAGAAACATGCACATTTTTTATAAACCATTACTTTTCTTACCAAAGTCGATGGGATTCTGTGTGCTTGCCTCATTATGCTTCCTTTGATCAGACATTTTTTACTGCTGATGGTCTCATTATTTGTTGAGATGTCATTGTAAGGCTGCTTGTTATGTGGATTTTTGTATGCTGATAATTGTGGCTGTTCATATAACATTTTCAAGTGGCCATAGGACAGCCATTTCATGGGGGTAGGATATGGACTAATCCCATTTGTTTTCTTGGAATTTTTTTAATATGTTCATGAATTGTTTAAATGTTTTGTACAAATCTGAAAGTTTAATTGTTTTACCAAATCAGATGTGTGTGGCATGTTTACTTGAGATTTTTGAGGGGATTGGGTGAAGATATCTTTGGTGTCTTTAATCTTGATAACTCAAGGGACAAAGAGGGACCTAGACACATCAGATGTTAGCGCTCGTATTGCAAGTTGAAACATATCACGACCATGCTAACTTCTTCTCCCCATAGACCTGTAATGGAGAGCGTAAATTAGAAAAAACCTAACACATCGCTCACACATTAAGCCTACACCCCATTCAATCTACAACGCTAACCTGAAGGATTCTATTTATTTTTAAATATATATTTCTATGTTTTTTTTGTAAAATATGTATCTACATTATATATATATATGTATATATAAAAATCGGTATAGGTATACACAGATATATATATATATATAGTAATATACAGTATATTTAATGTAAAATATTTACAGTACATGCACAGTAACGTTATTAAATATTAAAATGTTTTTAAAAATATATTTCTTCTTATCAGGTATTTGAGTGGAAAGGGCTCCAACGTGTATATATATATATATATATATATATATATATGAGTTTATATGAGTATATATGTATGTATATACATATATAAACATAAATACACATGTATATTCATATACATATGTATACATACATACACATATTTAGACATGTATATATGTGTGTATATATATATATATATATATATATATATATATATATATATATATATATACATTATAGCCCTTTCCATTCAAATACTTTGTCATATACCATATACCTTTTATCCCTTATAACTTTTATTTTTAATATTTCTGTGAATATTTTTTTATTAGGTAATGTACATATGAGTGTAACTTTTTATTTAGTCCTAACCTTTAACACAAAGACTTCAGTCACACTAACCCAATGAGCTCATGAAGTTGCATTTACTTTAAACTTGTTATAGTTAACGTGGCGTGATATTTCAATAATCAAATAATCACTCTAACATAATCGTGCCACTTGCATAGTTACCAACTGTTCCGTTTCCTCAGAACAGTCACGTCTTTTGGCTTCCTGTCCTTTTCTTTTAGATAAAATATTCTTTATCAAACCACAAACCTCCTCCATATACATCAGATACATTACATATAACATACAATGAGAAAGACAAAAAAACATAAGAATCACAAAAAAGAAAATAAAGAGCTTTCAGCAGCAGGATAGATAGTACCCTACTCATAATTATATTCTAAGGAGCTCATGGTACTCGCCTAGGGACAATTCTTTGAGCAGGATTGTCATTAAAACCTTCTAACTTTGTCTTTTACCACCTGTCCATAAAATATCAACAATTAATCTAATCTGCTACCTTTGCTGCAGTCTATCTCAAAACCAATGGAGGTTTCTCTCATTTTCATATTTTTCCCTCAATTACTTCTTTTATATGTCCTTGGCTATCGCAATCCATATTGGAAGTATATAATCGTGAGGGGTAATATTCTTATAATTTCAGTAATATCATTTATCTCAATAGAACAGATAAACAGAATTCAACAACTCCTGTGTCATAACAAAGCAAACTAATGGAGTCACGGGTACCCCACTCCCTAGTACCTATCTATATGTCTATTAGTAGCTCCCTCATCAATTTTCCCTTTATTGAGTTGTCTCTTATGTCAAATCAGCAACTGTCTTCCTCTAAAGAATTTTTGCCTTTCTCCCCTACCCTGTTCCCTCACGCTCCCTGATTATCCAGTAAAACCAGACCTTCTGGAACGTAGGCCCTGTGTCTTGAATAAATGCTGCTGTCTCGTACATCGAATAAACCATCTGTATTCTATTAAGGACCTCTATCCACGTCGGTGTCTAATTTTTCCAATATTTAGCTATAGCTATTCTTGTGGTGGTACATAGGATTCGAATGAAAGTGTTTATATGTGGATTTAGTCTCGGAATTGTCTCATGCAACAGCGCCTGAGCTGGTGTAAGAGAGATCCTTTCGCTTAACAGGGTGCTCAGCAGTGAAGATAGTTTCCTCCAAATGTTTTGGACCCTAGGGCAATCCCACCACATGTAAAGATATGATCCTCTAACTTTACACCCTCTATAACAGTATCTAGAGTTTCCTAGCGTCATATGAGACGTTTTCATTGGTGTCAGGTACCATCTAAAGGTTGTCTTCAGTACGTTCTCTCTAAGGTCTGCACTAATAAGGCCCTTGCTAGCGTAATGAAATATATCATTCCAGTCATCAATCGTATACTCTCTTACAATATCTTCCTCCCAATTCAGTAGCAATGTAGATTTAGTCGTGTATTTAGTTTCCTGTAGTGATATGTATAATCTAGAAATTGCTTTCTTGGGTCTATTGATTGCTAAACATAAATTTTCAAGAGTCGTTCTTTGACTATGTATTGTGGCCCTACTGATATATGCTTGTATAGCTGATGTGACCTGTAGGTAGAGGAAACAGTGTATCTGAATAGGCTCTAGCTTCTGTCTAAGTTGTGTGAAGGTCAGTAATTTACCTTGTGAATATATATCTGCCACCCTGTATAGGCCTTTGTTTTCCCATTTTTTTTATATGGTATGTAAACTCCTCATTTATCAAATATTTTAGTGGTATTATCAGGGTTTGTCTAGGCATCAGCTTCCCTATCCGCTGTATCTTTTGTTTGGTCAATTGTGTAGATTTGTTGTGATAGATCTCTAGGTCCTTATTCTTTATCCTCGGGTTCCTCCATTCCCCCCATAGCAGCCTCCAAAGCGGGCCAGAGAACATCTTTATGTCTTCTCCCAAGTATTGAATTTTGCGCCAGTCTAGCTGCTGAATAGTAGTCATGCAAATTGGGAGCTCCCACCCCCCGCCCCCAATTGTCTATGTCTTGTCAGGATTTGATGTGGGATCCTCGGGTGTTTATTGTCCCTCAGAAATCTGTGTATGTCTCTTTGGAGATTATCTAAATCTGATCTGTTAACTTTAATTGGGAGGACCCTGAACAGATAAAGAATTCTGGGTAGGATCGTCATCTTGACAGCAGACAGTCTCCCATACCAGGAGAATCCCATTTTCCTCCACCTTACCATGTCTGATCTAATTGCTTTGTATAGGGGAAAATAATTTGCAGCATATAATTTAGAGGAGTGAGTAGTCAGTTTTATCCCCAGGTATTTTAGCCTGTCTAATACCCACTTGAAGTCAAAATTCGTTTCAATTGCCTTCATGGTATGCTTGGGTATCGATAGGGGGAGTGCTTCGCACTTGTCCACATTAATTTTATAACCCGATATCTGGGAGAATAATTGTATGGCGTGATATACATGTGGCAGCGAGATGAGTGGTTTCGAAATGGTTAGCAACACATCGTCTGCAAACAAGGTAATTTTATGGTGTATCGTCCCTATCTCCAGTCCCCAAATATCAGGGCAGTTACGTATATATGCAGCCAAGGGTTCTATGCATAGCGCAAAGATTAAGGGTGATAGAGGACATCCCTGTCGTGTGCCATTAAGTATATGTATGGTCTCAGACTGGTGTCCGATTGCTCTGACCTGGGCCGTGGGTGTCGAGTATAATCCCTCAATAGCTTTCATAAACCGTCCCTCAAAACCCATTAGTTACAGTAATCTCATCATATATTTCCAATCGACCCGGTCGAATGCCTTCTCCGCATCCAAAGATAGGATCAGAGAAGGCATCCCCCTGTCCCTAAGAAAGTCAATAACCGATACCATTCTACGAATATTGTCGGGGGCCTCCCTGTCCTTAATAAATCCAACTTGATCAGGATGTATGATTGAGGGCAGGATGTGTTTCAATCTATTAGCTAGTATTTTTGTAACTATCTTAAGGTCCTGGTTGATAAGGGAAATCGGTCTATAATTAGCGCAAAGATGGGGGTCCTTTCCCTGTTTTGGTATCACCACTATCCTAGCCTGAAGCAGTTCTATAGGTATTTCTACCCCTTCCATAATGTGGTTGGCAAATACCACCAAGTGAGGCGTCAGTATGTTTCTAAAAGCTTTATAATATGCCCCTGGGAATCCATCTGGGCCTGGGGCTTTGCTAGGTTTAAGGTCTTTAATGGCTGCTCGTACCTCCTCAGAGGTAATTTTAGCATTAAGGGCTTCCCTATCTTCCTCAGAAATTGGTTTCAGGTCTGCTTTGTGTAAAAAAGAGTCAAATACTTTTCCCGTCGACTGTCCTTTTCTTTTAAAGGGATATGAACCCCAAAATATTTCTTTCATGATTCAGATTAGACTTGTTCAGTCAGCATTTTCGTTCAATGCTGAATGCGGAAGTAGGCAGATTTTCATGATGTTCAGATCTTTTTGCAACTCCAGATTTTAGTGTTCTTCACTTTCACAAGATGAAATTCGTCTCAGAAAAGATCAGAACATCACAAAAAAGTCCACCTACTTCCGCATTCCGAATTGAATGAAAATGCTGAATGCACAAATCTAATTCAGATAGAGCATGCAATTTTAAACTTTCTAGTTTTCTTCTATTATCAATTTTTCTTTGTTCCTTTTGTATCTTTTGTTGAAAAGCAAGGACGTATATATAAATAAAGCAGCAGTTTTGCAGGAATTCTAACTATTTGCAAGAGCACTAGTTGGCAGCATTATTTCCTTCCATATAGAGCTCCAGATGCCTACCTAGGTATCTCTTCAACACAGAATATCATGGGAACAAAGCAAATTTGATAAATGGGAAACATTTTGGGTTTCATATCCCTTTAAGTGTTTCCCTTGTTCGGTTTACTCTGTATTTAGTTAATATTGTGTACAGTGCTGACCTCCCACCACAGAGAGTGCTGTGGTTCATGATTTAACTTAATTGTCTCTAGTCTCTTAGTTAAAGTATGTAGAAATAATTATCTAGTCTTCTTTGTCTATGCTGAGTGCTCATCTGTTATACTGAAGTTTAGCAATGTGTAGTCAGATAAGGGGGAGCCATGAGATGTGTAATACCAGGGAGAGTATACTATAATGCAATGTGCGAGGAAGCAAGGCACCTGAATAGTACACTGGAAGAAGTGTAATTTTAACACAAGTAAAACATATGCAAATCCACAGTATATCCAGTGGAGGCTCCTCCATTTGTGCACACCCGCACGTGCCCCCCTGTCAAGATGCTGAGAGAAAAAAACTTATTCTGAATAAAATATAATTTTTCCAATAGCCCCCTATTGGAAAAATTATATTTTATTTTTATCCCCAAAAAATACAATTCTGATGTTTTTTTTAAAAAAAATAAAACATTTTTTTTATGTGTGTTGTGTTTTTTTTTTAAATCGCACGTGCGGTAGAGCCCTATATCATGCCTGTCAGTGATGTCTATGTTCACTGCAGGCATCTGGGCCAGCCTCCAAGCGATTCCCTATTGATGATTAATCGCACATGCTGAACTGTGCGAGTGGGGAGGGACATGATCAAGACAAGTTCAGCCTGTGCTCTGATAGGCTGCACCACGATGCCGGATAGTGGATACATCATCACGGCTCCTCCCCTGCATCAACGGGCCAGAAAAATCTTCTTATTACATTATGGTGGGGACGTTGTATGTTTGGATAAACCTCGGCTGCAAAGTATTTGTAAAGTATATTTTTATATATGTTGTGAAAGAGAGTGGGGGCAGCAGCGGGTGTGATCTTGTCTGTTAGTGAGAGGATCAAGCAATGCAGGGTGATGAGGGAAGTTCCAATACAAAGTTTCTCTGGTGTTGTCCCCTTTGTACCGGAGCTTAAAGTGCACTTGTTATGTCCCCTGTCAGTATCAGGGTGCAGTGTTTCTCGGGTTAGAGTCCTTACTTAAAGAAAGCTGCCGCCCTGGGACAAGATTTTACTTATGTTCTTCACCTATAAAACGTGATATTTATTTTTTTGCAACTGCCCTACACTTAATGAAATTATGGTCAGTGCTGGCAAGAAGGCATTTGTTACAAATCAACACAGCTTACCAGTGCTCAAACCCTTCCGCACCACCAGCAGGTAAAAAAAAGCATTTGTATTAGTAAATTAAAGTTTAAA